>NW_009217427.1:0-9928 GCF_000690835.1 Fulmarus glacialis
GGGTCCCGTCCCTTCCCTCTCTGCCGAGCTGCCTCCCTACTCTCCTCCCCGGCCTCTCGCCTCCTCCCCGCCCGATCCTCCCTTCTCCCCTTGCCTTTCATCTCCTCCCCTTTCTCCTCCTTTTTTTCCGCTTTCTTCCTTCCCTCCCTACTTCTCTGCTCTTCCCACCGCCCTGCCCCCTATTCAACTCTCCTCCTCTTTTTCTCGCCTTCTTTCCCTTTCTTTTCTCCCCACCGAGCTCAGACCTGTGGGGTGGCACTAGGGCCAGATAGGGCTGCTCCGTCTGTAGTCTCTGTGATCCCCCTGTGCACACACCCCCTGCCCAAAGGACACGATCTGTGCAGCTGGTAAGCGGAAAGCTCCCCTCTCTGAGCACAGAAAGCCTCTTTGCGAGCGGGTGAGACAGCCTGGCAGCTAAGGGTTGTGGGGCAGGGTGCTGGGACGGGGAAGGCTGTGTTATGCATCCTCTCCGCTTTCCTGGAGGTGTTTGAAATTTTGCAGGCCCTTATGCCCATTCCCCTCATCCCACTCCTTAACTGGAACAGGACCACCGTTTCCAGGCAGTTCTAGTTAACAGCTGTCTCCCTTTCTGGGGGCCCTGCTGGTGGCAGCCTGGGGACAAGGAGTTCTGGCAGGCAGGAGTGGCCCTTCAGCAGGCATGGGGATGGATGCTGTTTGGACACCTGTGCTAGGACATTACACACAGTGCTCTGGTGTTGGGAGGATTTTGCCCTCTGCTGTGGCAGCACAACTACAGACCACTGACATTCACTCTGTCTCTCAAAATGTCCTAAATTAATTGATATAACAGCTTAAGGTGCATCACTGTTAAGGTTACTGTGCTTGTTTTGCCAAATGGTACTATACTTCTAGGCCAGAAAGGAAAAGGGAAGCTAGCACCTAGCAGTCTACTTCTGCCCTTCCCCTTTGCTCCTTTTGAAAGTGTTTACCATTTGAAAGCCAGAGACATGAGCTGCTTAATCCTTCTGCCAGCAGGTATGATGGGTTATGCCTGATTTTAGTATTCATGTTGCATGAAGTGTGGATGATACAAACTCTTTGGCATCCCTGCTTCCCTGGATAGGGCAATTAGTACCGATTTAGCTACTCCACCCCTCTCCTAGTAATCGCTTAAGCAGGATAATACATGTCTGCTTTTAAGCGTCACAGAAAATTTAGCGTGTGCTTCGTCTGATCCTTATGAGACTGAACACTGCCTTTAATATCATGCAATTCATTTACCTGAGGGACAGACTTTTGTGTCCGTACAGCAAACACGCCTCGCAAGAGAACAACAGGTCTGGATTATGCACAGAAGAATCAGCAAACCTGAGGAAACAGAGGGAGTTGTTAAAAGTTATACTGCCTGGGGAGCTAATTAAGATTTGTAGATTCGAGTCTACTCTAACATAGCAAAGGGAAATGATATCAAAGATATAAGCTAATTCAGAAAGAAACACATTCACAAAAACCTGTACCAGCAATTATTTAAGTTGATGGTCCTGATGGAAGCTCCAGCTCAGGAAGTCCTTGGACTGCTGATTGAGAGAGAAACCAGTGATGACTGATTCTGCATACTCTTTTCCAAAGCATTTGCTGCTTGCCATTGTTGGAGGAAAGATATTAGGCTGGATGGACATTTTAGACCACCTCATATATTTCTGCCAAGCTCAGTCATGCCTCACTCCATGTGTCTCATAAATTCCTTCAGTCTACTAAGCTTTTAATGGTGTATACAAAATACTGATGTAAAAATATCAGTAAGGACTGCCTAAGCTCTCATGTGAGTGCCTGGACCCTACAGAGCTAAAAGATGCACTATAAGAATCAGTATGAATGTTTGTCATTGTTTATCAACCATCCTAGTTACCGATGGCACTAACAGTTCCTTTAATTGCATCAAGAACCCTAATGAGCTTTGGGATAGAGCTAGATCGATCAATTGGTGAGAAGGCTTCATATGATATATTCGTCTGTGATAGAAGATAGAGAGAAGAAGAGTCAGAGGCCCATCTGGGCTTCTCCAGTCTCATGTGCCTGCCAGTTTACTGAAAACATATTATTTCTGTTTTGCAGCTTGTGATCTCTGTACCTTTGACAGTTCCCTGTGTGTTGTGGGTTCTCTCTTTTATGTAGAATTATTTAGTTCATTTCTCCCCCACTGAAAGATATTCATTAACGTAAGAACATGAAAAGTGCTCCTTATTCTTCAAGGGACATTTCTTTTAGATTTCAGAATGTACTTTTAAAAGT
This sequence comes from Fulmarus glacialis, assembly GCF_000690835.1. Lineage (NCBI taxonomy): Eukaryota > Metazoa > Chordata > Aves > Procellariiformes > Procellariidae > Fulmarus > Fulmarus glacialis. Next base: position 2,254 of record NW_009217427.1, read on the forward strand.
GGTTTAGGCTGAAAGTCTTTTATACTTGTCATTGCATAAATAAGCCCAGGTGATGCTGCCCTTTTAGGTTTTTTACCAAGTGAGAGCTTTTTTTGCACAGCTAGGAACAGGACCCATAAGCTTCTGTGCGTGGGTCTTTCTCTTGCCAGTAACATGTACCTCCAGCAGCATTCATTAGGCAACCCAGCAGCTAACATACCTAAATAAATCTACATTTTGCCAGTCTCTTGGGATATACTCATGGGCCAGACAGCACTAGTCAGGCTAGTGAGCTGTGGAGAAACATGGACTACTGACCTCCCATCTTTTCAGATTTGCTGCTGACTTGTTGGAGGATTTTACTCTGGGCTGCAGCTGAGTGATCTGTAACCTTCGTTTGGGCCTGGATTGGAAGGGTTTGCTAATGGAACTGGGGCAACCTGCATGAAAGGTTGCAATTATGTGGTTTGCATTATTTCACTGTTAAAATCTTTCATCCCTTCAATCCGTTTGTAGCAGCTGAGATGTTTCTGCTTTTGTAAAATGTTTATTCAAGCTTGTTGATGCCTCTTACCTGATACCATCACAGTTTACCCATGCACCAAAAATCCCAGAGGCCAAATGAACATGCAGTACAATTCCCTTTTTCTCTTTAACCCACAGGCCAGGCACACAGCTCTGTAAGCCAGTGCACCTCCCTTAGCTTCTCTGGAAGTGTGCTGACGCATGCGAGCAGAGCCTCTGACCCGCAGGATACAGCTTTCTCAGCTTTGGCAGCACCTACGTGGCCATGTTTCCTGCCGGAACGGGTCTGCTCTGAAGCGGAAAGTGCCTACTCAGCACTCCAATGCAGCTGACACAGCTCAGACTGCCTTTTCGCGCAGAGCTTGGAGCCCCTCGCTCCCTGGGGGCAGTGTTATTGAAATCATCAGCCGCAGTCTCACTTTGGGTGAGACCTGCTGTGCAAATCCCCTTTGCCTCCTTGCAAAGTCACATCTGTCAGGAGAGGCAACCACAGCCTCTTGGCTTTCGCTGTCCCATCCTCCTTCCCTGGCTGCTATTCTTAACCTGCCTTCTTCTATTGAAAGGTCTTACTAACATTCCCAAATCTGCCTCCAAAAACTCCTGCAGGATTCCTGTGAGCGGAATTGTGGTTTGCCCTTGTAGCAATATTGCAGTGCAGCGGAGGGATAGGGCAGCATCCACTGCAACTCACACAGGGCTGCTGCGGCAGTGCGCTGGGAGAAATGTCTCTGAGAGGCTGCGGCTCTCACCGTGTGTAGATGGACTGGAGTGGGCTGATCACCTGCTTTCTTACCCGATACATTGTTAAGGAGAGTTATGCTTGTTCTGAGTGATGTATGCAAGTTTGCTACCCACCTGCAGCAATAAACTGTTTCACTGAAGTTCTCTTCTTTACCTGGATGATCAGGGCAGCTACAGCTTATCGTCCCCCCACACCTCATCCACACAGTGTGCAAAGGTGCTACCTGCTTGCCTGAACCTTATCATGGAGACGTGAGTTATGGCCAGGTCTTCTTCAGAATCCGGCAGCTGGTAGTTCCCATGGCCCAAGGAATCCTAATTACAAATGAATGTTCGGTGATTAGAGATGGATAAAATCCAAACCGATACAGTGTTGCCAAGCATGGAGGGAGTTTGGATATCCAAACTTTCCCATCCCTTTAATGGGCCAAATTAACTTTGAACTGTAACAGTCCAGAGCTTCTGAACAACATGGCTTAGGATTAAAAACCCTACCCTGGTATTTTTCCATGGCTATTTTGTGTGAGCTGGTGTGTGGGAAATACTGTTTTGTGGATCCAACTTCATGTCAACGAGACAGACACTACGTAAGAGCTTCCAAAATGTAAGCATCATGCTTTTTAGGTCTCTGGATGTTAAGCAATGTTTACACCATGTTTGGGACTTTGAAGCTGGTTTACTTGTTGCCATTTATTTCTGACTGATTGGCAAGTTGCTAGATAGGGTGATGTTGTTACTGAAGTTTTCCTTTCCCCCAGTGTAAGGTGTCCTTCCTCCGTTCTTTTTTCCTTTTTCTTTCAGGGTTATGAGTGATACTGATGTATCTGGATAGGTTCAAATCTTTTGTGTGGTGCAGCCATAGGTGGAATCCTTCATATTGATGCTATAACATGTATTTTTCCATTTTCTTTTTCTTCAGATGAGAGCACATTTTTTTTAGTTCAGGAAAATTGCTTTTGTTACTACTTTTATGATTATATTTGGGACTGCATAAAAGCACAGGGGATTTATTATGTTTTTCTTAGCTCTTGCTTCAAGTTTGATCATTCCAATTTGCAGGGCACTGCTAATCCTGAAAAAAATGAGGTTTGTGGATGTTTTGCAAGATGTTTTTGTTTACAGCCTCTGTCATATGTACTTTCTGCATCCTTAGGTGTGTGCAAGAGTTGAAACCTGATTAAGTCTTACTGTGCATCGTCATGCACAAAGACATAGATAGTCTCAGCTTCATATAGTGATACATAGCAGTGTCATTTGAGGACCATTATAAAGTCCATTGCAGTTCCAGTTCTGTTCTCCAAAGATATTATAATGTTGCTTTTAGCTGTCCTTATTTCTGGCAGTAGGTGAGCAAATGTCATGCTAAGATGGATTTCAGTGCATTAATATGTTCTGGCTATGCATTTTCATTAGGTGCCTGTCCCAGTTAAAACATTACTGACAGTACTTTACTCTGAGCTACCCACTCTGCCCAGCTCAGAGAGGGCATCGACTCCAGAACCGCACAGTCGGTGAGAGTTGCCCTGACAGTGCACCGTGCTATCCCCTGGTTTGGCTTGCCTGCCTCCCCACGTAAGGGTTACAGTAAGTTTGGGGAAGCATAAGCCTCTCCTAAAGACTGCAGGGTCATGGTTTATCTATGAAGTCTCCTGTCTCATGGAATTTGGTCTGTGCTTTCCACGCAACCTGTGCTAGCACCATATTTAAAACTTTGTGTCCACAACTTGTCTCTGGATCGTCAGTCTAAGAGATGTCCCACTGCCTCTTTGTCAACAGGAGATATAAGAATGACTCTAGTAGGAAAGAGCAATGATCCATCTACCTCAGTGCCGTCTTTCTGACTGTGGCTGATAGCAAATACTTAAAGAAGTGTAGCATGGGCAGGGCAGACACAATACTGTCTCTAGGAGACTTTTCCAGCTTCATATGGTTTGCAGCACTAGCTGTCTCAGCAAGATGTTGTGTCTCAGACCCTCACTGATAGGACCCAACCACACTATGTGCTCCTTTGTCACTATGTTCTGGGCTGAAGAGACAGAAGTTTGCCAGCGTATCCCTCCTCCCTGGTCAGGGTGGTTCCGTGGCTCCTACAGTACTGGATGTGGCCCTGATAGGAATAAAGCCTGGTGGTTACAGAAGGAAAACTTTCTGAGGTGAAGCAGGTCATGAAAGAATCACTGCACAGGGGACACTGTGCAGGGACACTCAAAGAAAGAATCTGCACAGGGACACTCAAACAGCCACTGCTGTCAACTGGTGCTGTATGGCTCATGAAAGGTCACACTACAAAAGCAGTGAACTAGTATCAGAAGGTATAATGTACTTGTCTAGCATTTGTCTGGTTATGTTTGGATTTATTGTCTTAGGTTTTCAAACATTTCTTCAACAAATTTCCCAAATTAGCAAATTTAGCCTGGATGTGTCTTAAGAATAAAGGCTTCCACATAAATTCCTTAGGTCTACCTGCTTCTGTTCAGGCCAGAAATATCACAAGAAATGTGCCCCTTGCCTGCACTTGGTATTTCTGATCTGCCCTTACCCAGCAACACGGAGTGAGGAGAAAGATGGAGGTAGTGTTCAAGCAGAGAAATGAGTGGTTGTGGAATGCAGGGTTTGGATGAAGGTGAATTAAGGTGAAGAGATGGATGAGATATGAACCAAAACTGCTCCTAACTGATATTACATGCTTTTTTCCTATGCATTAGTTATTATTCCTAGCTGCAGAGCATGTAGAACCTGCCTTTTCCAGGAAGTCTGTTTGGAAAACAGACTGTGAAGCTCGTACTAATTCTGTAATCTAACAAGTGGAACCAAATCACTATCTGCACTTTAGAAATTGGTAACTCACCTTTGGAAAGAGCTGAAGTTCATGGCTGGAAAGCAACTACAAAATTGAAAACACATATGCACCAACTGGAGAGATCCTAGAGGAGACCCCAGCAAGAAAGATCACAGCTCTAGAAAACATGGCCTGTGAGGAAACACTGAAAAGCTGGGATTGCTCAGTGAGGCCTGGGAAGCATAATAAATCTCCAGGTATTTTAAGGCTCTTGCAAAGAAAGGGAATAAACAACCATCCATGTTCACTGACAGTAGAATGAGAAACTGCGGATCTAAATTGCAGGAAACAAGATTAGATATTAGAAAATGCTTTCTAACCGTGAGGTTAGTTAAGGGCTGGAATAGGGAAGTGAGGGGCCCTCATTATGAGAGGTTTTTAAATATACATTAGACAAATATTTGTCAGAAATGGTCTAAGTATACCTGGTCAGCTTTTCAGAAGGATGTTAGACTAAATGAGATCTGAAGAGCTCTTCTAGCCTTATTTTCTTTGATACTATTTTATGCTTTCTGTATGTTGTCTCCCTTAGTAGAAATACTAAATCCTTGAACACACCACAGAAAAGACATTTAAGCTCTTCACATCCCCAGGAATAACAACATTTTGTCTCTGACCTACTTTGTCCTACTCAGACATAGATAGCATCTTGCTCTCTTATCTCCATTTTCTACTATGTCCCCCAAGACTTTCTTCTGTTTCTGCTTAAGTTCGGAAAATAAATCCTGCATCTCTGTGTTTTGCATTTTTTTATAACATTCCAAGCTGGAAACAAAGTACCCACACACGTACCCACAGTGCAGAATTTGTTGTCAGAAAAGCAGGGAATCCTTCCCTAACCTCAGGAATGTCCCTGGAAGACGTGCTTGCCTTTTGCTCTGTTGTCAGGAATGGTGTTGCTACACTTTGGCAGCCGCTAACTTTAAAACAGATTCTTTAAGCTTAAAAACAGAAGTGAAAGCCTACTGTTTCTTAAGGAATTCTCTCAGTAAAGATCTTTACCAGAGACAGTTTCATCAGTAAACTCCAGTCAAATTTTGTGTGCTATATAGGATTGAGTAGTGGTCAAACTTGGACCTCTGAGCTTCAGGAGGAGTTATGGATGAGGCAAGTGGTTACATTTCATGCTAAGCAGTGAAATAATGAACAAATATCCATCCAAATATCCAGCAGGTCCATGAACTGCTTAAAAAGTTACCTCATTTGTGTTTCTAAGATTATCTCTCCGAAGAATTTTTGGAACAACTTTGAATAAACAAAATATTGACTTTCATGTCCTTCAAATATTGAATATTTTAGGATATATTCTCTTTCGTATTGTAAATGAGGATGTATAGTATCTGCCTTTAAGTGAAAACTAGGCTGATACTATAGCAAGTTAAAGGCATCTCCTTCACATAGCTGTCAGGTGCCGAATATTGTGTGTTCTTCATCTTCTTTCCTTTAAAGGTAAAAATAAGGAGCAAAAGAAATGCTTTATCTGTTCTTTTTTTAAGTACAGAAGTTCAGGTGCCATTTGTTAAATGATTTTTTTGCAGAGAATATGAGAGAAGCCACATCTTGCATACCGTACATACTGTATGCTTGGATGCATCCTTTAACCAAACATAGACATTTTTCTTAGCAGTGTTGTAGCCACGTGGATAAGATGTAGCGTTGCCATATCACAAAACTAGCTTTTATTTCTTCTCTCTGAAAAGTAGCTTTGTATAAACTCTCCAATTTGTACTACTTATTAAAAATAAAAGAATCTGATCTTTTTTTCCTGCATTCCTCTCCTTACATGAGAAGGCAACAAAGTTCCTCGTATATCTCCTAAAGCAGGGAGAAGACGACTGCTTCAACAGTGGGCCTTAGAAAGGCACCAAATTATTTGCGCTGTTTGATGGAAGAGGGAAGGTCCTGACCCATTAGAATTTGTGATTTTGATGTGGTGAAGTAGCAGCCAGATCCCTTTTGGCTGTGTCCCATCTGATTTGCTGGCTCCATGGCTACGTAGAACAATAGTCTGTGCAGGGCAGCAGGGACGTGGGCAGAATTACAAGTGAGCATCCGTGAAATTCCTCTATGCAAGTATAAAAAGGTTTTTTCCTCTGCACTTTCTAAATGACAGAAAACCTGTATGAATGATTCTCCATAACTCAGGCAAGACAGCTTTGAACTCAGGCTTGTCCCCTGGAAACATTACAAATTATTTTTCCCACCTATGAAGGTGTTAAAAGTTTATTCTGTTGATTTTAAGTCAGTTGTTGGCAAAGCTCCCTGTTTTTTTTTCAAACGGATGGCTAATATTGGCTCAGTTTGAAAAAAAAAAACCAACAACTCCTGTGGAGAGCCTATGCATAGAACATTTCTACTCTGATAGTTAAAGTCTGACAAAAGTTATTAGTAATAGGAGTGGAGGGTTATGATGGGGATTGGTGATGGAGAGTGCCAATAAGCACTGGTTGAGTGCAATGGCAGAGGCGGTACGGCAATGTGAACATTAAAATGTGAAATTTTTAAAAAGTCGGATATGAAAAACTTTGGGGAAATTGCCAGTAAGGGTTACAATAGCAATGCAGAGAGCAGCAGCAGAGCTGACACAAGTCAGTTTATACTGACAGGCCAATTATCCGTGGCCTCATGTCTCTGCTGAATCTCAGTAGTTGCAGCAGGACGGGGGCTTTTCCTGCCACTTTGGGATTTGTTGAACAGCAGCTAGGAAAGAAGGATGTCATTTACTGATTTGCCACCATGGTGATTTACTACATCCTTGAGAAGATGGTCCATGACAATGCTTCATCCACTTTTTATTTTTGGGATCTGGCAGGAGAAAATGGAAGGGGGGTGTCAGAGGGTGAAATTTGTAATACCAAGATCAGTGCATCACTTTTAGGTGAAGCACTTCAGGCTCTCCAAAATAATCCTCTCGTGGTCAGGGGAAAGATCACTCCATAGGCATAGTCAAGACCTCTCTGTTGCATTTTATGGGTCTGTGGGATTATATTTAGAAAAGCAATGTTGTTACTTGGAGCAGCAATTTTATCACAACGTATGTTGTCCACAGCAGACATTGAGCGAAGGGCTTCCAGTTGGGAGCGTTATTGCTGAAGGGTGTAAACTGGGTGTCCCACCTTGTGGTTGACTTCACCAGGCTGATGGAGGGGCTCAAAGGTTTGTGTGTGCCTGAGTGGCTATGCAGAGACACAAATAGAAAATGGAAAGACTCGGCTCCTTCTCTGGGACTCACAACAGACATCATGCTGATCTTTTAGGGAAGTCTGTATCTGAACCTAGGTAGCCTCTAAAAATTAAATAGGATAGGTGAGTGAAAGCATCTAAATTCTGCCTGAATGGCACATGAGGTATATTAGTACCTTGTGGAATGTCTGCTGGTGATTCTGCTCTTGAAGTCTGATTTTTTTTTTTTAATACAATCTCCTCTGAGTGTCAGTGCAAAGGCAGTCAACAATTTGACTGCAAAGAAAAGCTAGCCACGCAGTAAATGACCACAGTGCTAAATGACCATAATACAAGCCATGGCATATGCAAGTAATTTTCAAAAAGGAGTGTGTTTGGACATTGCTCTAAAGAAAAAAGATTGTAGGG
>NW_009217427.1:9949-28770 GCF_000690835.1 Fulmarus glacialis
TAGGGAAAAAAGCAGGATACTATCTTTTAAAAGTAATAGCACACAACGCAGGCTCCAAAATGTTCCATAATTGTTGTGGTATAGCCTCAGGGTAGGGAAATATTATCATTAAAAAGAAGTAATTTGAGTGAAGCTGGAGATCATAACATTCCACTTACCAGTTGCAAATGCATACCGTCAAAACACAGGTTTCCAATAATACACAGAGACTTTCTCTGCTTCTCTTTTAAAAGTAATAGCACACAACGCAGGCTCCAAAATGTTCCATAATTGTTGTGGTATAGCCTCAGGGTAGGGAAATATTATCATTAAAAAGAAGTAATTTGAGTGAAGCTGGAGATCATAACATTCCACTTACCAGTTGCAAATGCATACCGTCAAAACACAGGTTTCCAATAATACACAGAGACTTTCTCTGCTTCTTTTGATCTGTTAGCATGTAACAAATATACTTTCCTTCTCCGACACTGAACTTAGGAAAGTAAATAAAATCAAAACCATACTTAAAGCACTGACTCACAGAAAACATTATGCTTATATATATGTCTAAGGCATATGTTATATTAGTCATTATAATTAAAATAATACACACATCTGTTTTACGATGAAATGTGAGTAATGTGCCACTAATTACTAACATCTGTAGTTCTTCCTAGCTATGATATTTCCATTTTTAAATGCTGCACATTCTGTGGATTAATAAAATGTGCAAAAGCACACTTAAAATTTAAATTTAAAAATGATAATACCCTGAGCTATACTTTGAGTTTGCTCTTATCAGCATGTGTTGTCAGGGACTTCCTGGCTTTCCATGAGTTGTCTGTTTTGCCCCTTACAGCAACCAGAACAGATGTTCAACAACTGGACTGGTACTTCTTCTCTGTGTTCCCAGAGAAACGGGCCTAAGCTTGCCTCCTCTTTAGGGCAAGGGTGACTTTCTTGGGGGCCTGTGTCTTGGAGTAATTGCGTCCTTTCAGCTCTGTTCGGCACTCTTTGAGAGCTTCCTTATTTCCTGAAAGGTGTCCCTAAAGCTTTCTTTAGTTGTTTGGGTCACTCCTTCTCTGATGAGTGCTCTGTCTTGATCAGACTTACCATGTTAAAATCAGCAATAAGATTTTCCTTCTTCACCAAGTCTTAGAAAATTGTCTTGTTTCCAGTTTGTTAACTGTCCATACATCTAATTCATATAGTTCTTTAATGGGCTTTGCCTTTGACCTATTTTATCCTCAGTGTGGTGCTAATACTGTTCCTGGCATTACATTGACTTGCGCATCAGAGACAAAATTAGTAAGCATCCCACAGCTGGCAGCCAAAGCATGTTTTGTAGCCATGCTGTCCAGACTTCCCCAGAAGTAGCAGTGTTGGTGTTACCATCGTTGAACTTGCCAGGCCTTGCTTGCCACCTCCTCAAGAATTATGGCTCTCGCATTGTTTTAAACTCTGGGCATGGTTTTGGCTTGTGTGCCAAGTCACGTACTGATGTTTTGGACTCTGAGCTCCATGGGCAGGCCCTGTCTTGATTTCTTTACTTACAGTGTTTTTTACATACTATCATGGCCACAGTAGCGCAGCAGCCTGCACTCTGTAAGCTTCAGTCAAGTCTGGGTGACTTCCTTTGCGTGGCAGATTCCAGATGTTTTGCCAGAGTTTATTTCTGGGTCTTTCACGAGCCCATCTCTGACTTCCATGTGCGTGTGTGTCTTAACGCCAGTGAAGAACTGTTCTCTTATCAGGGACCTGGTTAATCAACTCCCATCCTCCCCGACTGCCCTTCTACCCCCCCACAGAAAAAAAAAAAGTCATCTTTCAAGTCTTAGATCTGTTACAGACTCTTTTCCATTTTATACTTTCCGTTCCCCCTGCATTAACAAATCTTGTTCTATTTTTGCGTGGAATGCAGTCCTCCTTAAGTTTCTGCAATCCGTTTTCATTGTGAGCCTCTTGGCTGTCTTAATTGAAAACTATTAAAAACCTCAAGTGTTTGAGATCCAACTTTTATCAGAAATAAATTTACTTTCTGCCCAGTATCCTTCTGATAGCATTCATTGTTCGTAGCTGTAGAAACTGTGCAGGTCTTCTCTAAGGGTTTTTTCACTAGTAGGGGGTTTACCCACTCCATTATTCATTCCTGCAGAATAGTTTGATTCTCCCCCCAGTACCATACTTTGTCTTGAGATAACGCCAAGTCTGGAGCCTGACAGACTGTAAATGTGATATCTGAACATGTCAGCATTGCTCTGCATGAACCTCCATCGAACTGAACATTTCTTTTTACGTATCTCATACCAGCACTTTTTAAAGGCACAGCTCCGCACATACTGTGAACACTCCTTTTTCCCCAGGACATTTACCTTTCCACCCGTCTTTTCTATGCCCCACAATAGCACTGAGGACGAGGAAAATGAAAAGAGCTTAACGCACCCTGCAGCCCAGGGCTGTGAATTCCTCCCAGCTGCTTGCAGAGTGTTAATGGACACTGTACAGACGAAAAAGGGAGAGAGGGAATCTGTCCCAATAGTTTTTAAAGCTTCACCTCTGTTGCTAATGGCACCTTTGAGAGCTAATGAAATAGTTTTCAGATACAGGTCTGGGCTCTGCTAATGCTCATAAGTGTGAGCATAGAGTAGTATTGCATACTCCAATGGGAAGTTTACTTGGGCAGAATTCCCACTGAGGTCAGCTGGGTTTTCTCCAGAGCAATCCTTGCCTAATAAATCCCTTAATGGTAATAATTATTGAGTTTGGGGTTGTAGTTAAATCTAGGAATATTTTAAATTAAAAAATACATGGGCTGTGCTCTCCTCCTGTCTGCACTTCTCTTTCCTGCAGTAATTCCATCAAGTTACTCCCAGTCTTTGTTGGTATATAGCTGAGTGCAGAATCATGCCTCCTATTACCACTTGAAATAACTCATGAAAAAGCCTCAGTTTTATACAATTTATTTCAAATGTGAGTTTATGGCTTTAAACTAGTGAACAGCATGGCATCTAATGAGTCCTGGAGTATCTTAACCATAAAATAAAATTAAGGAAAGTTCTTATTTTCCCTAAATGAGGGTGTGATGGCAGAGTGGTTACAACATCTGGCTTTTTGCCAGAGGTATAAGCTCCCTTGTTGTGCTACTGATGAGTGTTTTCAAGACAGGTAGAGAATCAGATCTTGCTGGTTTGAGGCTTTTCTTGGTCAACTCAGCTGTAAATGGGTACCAGTTATTCCAGCTGAGAGTCAGAAAGGCATCTGCCTGTGATAAAAACCTTTCTATTTTCTTATATGTGGTTTCCCACAGAGTTGGCATGTATTGGCTGTGCCAGTCTGATGGGCTGAACTGGCTTGTCTTAAATTGTGGCCATTTTCCTACTCCTTCTGCTGGGAGATGTGTATTTCAAGTGTAAGCGGATATGTCTTGTGAGCAGCAGAACTAACGAAGTCTGCTTCCTAACAGATTTGTGTTATGCGCTTGGTTGATGTTAGCTAAATAAGGCTATGGCTATTATTAGGTGTCAGGTAATCTGTAAAGAGAGATCTAGAGAACACCCCAGCCTTGGGAAAAGCTTCAAATGAGGTTTTGGGTCTTCTAAGGCTCTAGGATCCACACTGTAGAGAGGACTAATAAGGTCTTTTTCTAGCTGCTTGTCTTCACGAAGTGTACTGGAATGTAACTGTCTTGGAGGTTTCTGCTGTTCTGTCAAGTTCTGATAGAAACTGGACAGTCTATTCAAATGTTGGTGAGAGGAGGCTGCCTTGGCCTGAGCTTCAAAATTCTCTGACAGAAGAGATTCCCCAAATCCTAGCACTTTGTGGTGGATCCATGCTGTCAAACATGAACTCTGAAAGGATCTGCCATGGGCAGACTACTATCAGGTCTACCAGGAAATACCCTGAGTTCAGTTGTTCCAGCGACCAGTTATGATGCTCTGAATCCGCGCTGGCAGTCAGGCTGCAGCCATGTGTTGGGATTAGTCTGCTTAAGCTGACTCTTCACTTTCAGTTTAGGCAAAGTCTACATGAGTCTGCTATGGTAAAGTAATTAACATTGCTTTAAAACTGGATCTGCTTCTCCTCTTATGCCTTTTAACATCCACACAAGCTCAGTTGCTTTGATTTTCTCTTGATTTCCTCCCAGCATGAAAGAGGCTGATTTTTACTCTCCGCATGAAGTTGCATCAACTTCTTCAATGCTATTACATTAGTATGAATTGGCAGTGTCCAAAAGGACTAAAATGCATAATCCAGAATGAAACAGAGAAGAAATTCTCACCTGACAGGCCACAGTCAGGAACTACTGTTAGGTACTAGAATTTTCCCAGGAAATTCCAGTATGGAAAATAGGAACTTTGAGAATTGGGAGGAGAGTTAAATCCATGTATACTATAAATTTCTGTAGTATGTAGAAATTCTGCAAATAAATGTGTAAATATTTCTCTTTCTCACTGAGTTCTTACCTAAGTCAGAGAAAGCCTCCTATTCTCCAGAGTCCTTAAGCATGTGCTTAACTCACGGAAGAACGGATTTTAAGGAGAATTTCTGTGGAGCCCTGTATACTTCCTATCAGCCGCGTCCATGTGGGAATCAAGCCATTTATGTATACAGTTCCTGACTCTGGGGCAATTAAAATCTCAGCCGTAATGTTATATTAACGCAGAATTCGGTGTGCCTAATGACATATTAAATCTTCCTAAATTATAGCTAAATTACAAAAAGAACTAATTTACCAAAACCAGTTAATAAATGTTTAGAAAAGGAAGCTAATTGAATTATCCCTTGTTTGTCAGAGACAGATAATCTCCTTGTGAGAAATCTCATTTTTTCTGAAGCATGATTAATTGGCCTGACGAGTCAGAGATTATGACAAATTGCGCAGGAGGAGATAATAAATAAGTCAGTAGGAAGGCTTGGGAGCAGAGAACTAGCAGCTGTTACTTGGTTTGAGGTTTGGTATCACTTCTGGATTCACCCTGACCCTTGTGTGGTTTCCTTGCTCCTGCTGCAGGCAAGCCACCCAGCAGTCACAGCCACCGTTTGCTCCTTCCCCCCACATGCTCTAAGCATCAGCCCGATTCAGATGAATAGCATCACCTCCCCAAGAAGGATGCCTGAAAAACCACATGCTTCTAGGCCAATGACTGGTTTCTACTTTCTGAATAATCAAGGACATGAGATAAATTTTTATTTTTCCATAGTCGTGGTGGGAAGGGATTTATGGCTCACACAGAAGGTCCAGTCACAGCTTCATCTTGTTCCCATTAAACTCAATGGAGAAATTAAAATCAGTTGTAGCTGTGCTCAACTCTGAATGCAAAGTGTGTCTAAGCCCTTCATGCGGTGTACCTACGGGACTACACTGCACAAGTCTACATTCCTTCAGGAGAAGGCTTCAGCATATGCACTGAGACTGCTCAATTTTAGTGCATGTTGCCGGGCCGTAGTGCTATTGTGGCTCAAGCTCCAAGCTCCAGCAATGAGCAGAGAAGAGCCAAGGGTGGGACGTGTGCTGGTGCACCAAACTGCAGGCTGCTCCATCTGGGCACAGACCGGGGATGAGGCTGGTGCTGAGATGCCAGATAAGGTCTTTTGCTCTTCCTCTCATGAGTATCTGATCTGAGTGTCTTTCAGACTAATTCATGAAAAGCACAGGGCAAGGGTGTCAAAATTTGATCTTAATGTTTGAACTCTGTGTACAGTGTTGCCTGCTTTCATTATCTTGTTTGAAAAGCCTGGCAGGTAGTAGAACTGAATGAAAAGTTCATTGGTTTCGTCGATGTTATATCATGTGGGTTTGAGAATAATTTTCCATTTGCACCCTCCTGTACGTGTGGATCATGCTATTTAACAGGAACTAGATTTGATTTATTGTCTCATTAACATTATTTGGAAAATGTTATGATTTAGATCTAAATTATTTATTAATGTGCTGCATTGGTATCTGGATGATAGTGCTCAGGGAAACCGACTGTAGGAATCATTTCTATGCAGGGAATGCAGGACTAAGGCAGTGATCTTGTTGAGTAAGTTTAAGAGAAGTCTCAATATAGTGGGGGGAAAGGAAACGGAGATGGGCAAACTCATTACTGTTGGCACTGCCTAGTAGTTGGATATATGTGATATTTACATTTAAATGCATACTTTTCATTACGCCGCTAACTCACCTCTGCCAGTCTCCAGTGGAAATCATTTGCACATGAGTTCCGAGCAATATGCAGTGGGCTTTTCCTGCACTACATCTTGGAGTAATTTTGAGAGGAGATGCGGGGCTAGGCTTTTATCCTTCGTAAGCCAGGAACTTCTTGGACTTGGTGTGCGTCACAGGGAAGGAACTGCCTCTCCAGTAACAAGCAGGTACGGGCCTGTTGTTTACTGAGCTTGTGTTTGTAATCCTGAGAATTCAAAAATCTATAAGCACACTCAAAATAATCCTGACAGTTTAGAAGTTTTTAGGTTTTTTAATTAGTACTATTGATCTCCCGGTTTCTGAGCCTTTATGATGTAGCAGAGATCAGAGCTTCTAACTGTTCTCTACAGCCTCAAGAGCAAGGTATATTTTAAATTAAAGTGGGGGTTGCCACAGCCACATGATTTGAAGACCTAGTGTCTCAAGCAGAGTATCAGATAGTGAAAAACTTCAAGTTAAATAATGACTGTTGGCAGCACTCTGCTTTTTCTGTTGCTCCTGACTCTGCTAAAGCAGTGATTTGAGGCGATTGTAAGTTCACATATCTTGCCTTTACCTGTGCAATCACTTTTTTCCCCTTCCCAACATCAGTTAGCTCTCTTGTATATTTAGTTCTCCTTTATATCATCGGTTTGCTTATCTGAAAAAGCAATTTCCCTGGCACCCCCAGCCAAGTCCCTGCAAACCTGCCACTGTCCCCAGTCCTGTACCAAACGCATCCAGTCAGCTCCTCACACCAGGACCCCCGAGGTACCTCAGAGCCTCTCCAGCTCTACTTTGGGCAGGAAGGAGCAGAAGCCTCCAACGGGGACAGTCCCAAAGGAAACAGCCAGGTACCTGTAGCCTTCGAGACCTGAGGTGAGGGGCCCTTCCTCAGGACAAAAAGACGCCAATAGCCTCCCAAAGAGGGAACTGGGTTGGAATAGCAAGGTCCCAGAGCTGTTGGAGATACCCGCTGCATGAGGGGCAGACTCACTAACCAGCCTGCCCAGCCTTCACGGTTGCTTTGCCAGTTGCTGTTAGAACTGCTCATCCTGCGAATACGCAGCAGCCTTTTCTTTAAGTAGCTGTTTTGTGTTTTGTAAGCATTTCAAGGTGGCAGCTCCTTTGAAGGGGTCCCTGCAGGAGGCCTGGTGCTCTCACCACAGGTTTCCATTCTTCCCTAGTGTCACTCTAGTGAGTTTAAATATCGAGCAGCTTAAAACATACAAGGGTTGTTCCCAAAAGGGGTGAATAGTCAGTGTTTTATATTCATTGGAGCATTTCAGCCAGTTTTAATCACAACAGAATATGTTTGCATCTGGTCCCAGCCCTGTGAGTCCTCCCTCATTGACTCAGAAAGATTTCTGATAGCGCTGAGTAGAATCTGATCTGTAAAGGAAAGGCCTTGTGGACTGTCTGCATCAGGGCAGGCTGCCATCAGCAGTGGTGTGAGGGATGCAAATGAAACTTCGCTAACCTCCTGTGAGCGCTGTGTGGATTACGGGGCGGGGGAGAACATTTTTTTTAACTGAATGCAGAAGACAGAATCTGTGCACTGTGCCAGTTCGCCTGTGAAGAATTTGGGCTTGTTATTAGTCCACACATTGTTCAACCCCAGGGTAATGTCACTGACTTTGCTAAGACTCCTGTTTGATGCAGTTGTGAGTGAAAGCACAAGGTTCTTCTAGGACTTAAAGCCTGAAATGTGAGAATCGAGACCATATATATTCAATAAGGTGAAATAACTAAAACCTAACCATTCCAAAACCAGCATTTTTGTTGCAGGCAGCAGTAAAGAAGAATGATGGTCTAATAATTAGGTCACCCACTTTGAACTTGGAAAGCATTGTATTCTCTGCTCTGCTGATCCTGCATTGGCCTTTGGCGCAGCACTTGGGCTGCTCCATGTCTCATTTCCCCTCTCTGCGAAGAGTGGACGTGCCTTCTTAGGAGTACGTGAATTGCTTTCATGCTGTGTTAGTAGTAACCATGCAAATTCACTGATGTAGTGACAGGGAGGGCAAAGGCCTTTGTGATTTTTTATGTATAAATATATAGTATCTATGGAATCAACTACTTCTGACTGTGGAAGGAAAGTACATCAGAAGATATTAAATTCAACAGGACCACTTTTGGCTTAGTGACACTAAGCAGAAGTTTCCTGTAAGGTAGGGTCTTCTAGGAAAGCATTGGCACATACTTGCAACGTTCTTAGACTTCATCTAGGTGTTTGCTATTAGCCACTGTGGCAAAGAGGCTATTGGAGAAGAGTCAGACCTAGGCTGGCTATTCTAATATTCCCTGCATGTAACTAGTGTGATTTTCAGAAGTCTGAAGCCTTCATAAGTCCTATTTGTTTCTTCTGCAATTACAGGCACTCTATTTCAGACCTGGTCTATGCTATCATACAGTGTCGTACTTCTCTGTCCTTTCTTTAATTCACACTCCATTTATATTTCTCTTTGTAGGTGAGTATAAGCATCCTTTCTTTATCAGGTTTGCTAGGTAAGTACTTTCCTTTCCTTGTGTTTTCCCATTTTTGGTTGCTCAGTCAAAGCATTTTTAACAGTCTTTGTGTTTTGTATTTGATTAAGTGTAGTTATAAGAAACAGAAAAAATAATACTCTTGACTAAAATGATCTGATTTTTCACTTACAAGCATGAGAGAGGCCAAGAAAGATTCAGGTTGCAACTGAATAGTTTTGACTATTATGAAATTTGACATCCTTTCTGCTTGGGAGGAACTGAATCAGACTCTTCCGTGTACCACTCAGAGCAGATTTGTATCAGTGAGGTCTGATTTACAGGACTCCTCCTACAGGCACTACTTTTCTACCCATGCAGTTCTACTCTGTCCAGTGGATTTTTGCCTGATTTATTACCATGTAAGCGAGTGCTGCACCAAACTGTGTGGCTCCTCCAGTTAGTCCCAACTTACACTGATGCAGCTGACAGACGCATTTGACCTAAATGATCCCACTGTTGCTGTGGCACGTGCATTGTAACTGAAGCCAATGCTGCATCATTATCTCTTTAGAAATGCATGCTGTGTATGCACTTCTTAGCTCACTTCTTGTGTCTACAACTGCCTCCTTTTCTGAATAACTCTATTCAAAAGCATCATTATGTTGCTGTGCATCTGCCGTGAGGAGACTGCAGGTCCAGCATGGCATAACTGGGGCATGTGTCCAAACCCCAACCCTGAAGTCATTCCCACTGTTATCCATTCAGGAGAACGCCAGTGATCTCGGGGAAAGCTCGGGGTGCTCAGCATGTGCAGGTGTAACCTATGCTGGACAGGCAAATAGGCGAGCCTAGATGCCTATCGTGCTGGGTGTGGGCTGCCTGGGCTGCATCCTTGACCAAGAATTAGTGGAGCTAAGTGTCTTTCGTCTTTTGACTGAATGCCTCCAAAATGCTTCCCTTTCATCTAGTTTTCCTTCAGTGATTATTTCCAAGCAGTGCTGTGCAGCTTGGCCCAAATTCAGGAGCTGCTGGTGCTGCAAGCGGTGTTGGTAAAGCTGGTTGTAGGAATGGGCAAAACCAGCAGCTCCTCGGGGCGGCAAAATGGTTGTGGCAGCCTGATTTGTCTGTGGAGAGCTACAGCTGTGGGGCGGGAGGGTTAGGCTTGATGGGGTGCTGCTCGCTGCTGCTGCCACGGCAGCCCCTTCCAGCGGTGGCAGTCACTAAGTGTGCCCAAACCTCTCAGAGGCAGCAGAAGCAGCAGCCCTGGGGCCCCCCGTCCCCAGCTGTCTGTCTCAGCGCTGCCCACGTTTTTCCCATACCCAGGGAGCCAAGGCACACACCAAAACCTTTCGGGAACTCAGAATCTATTCTCCAGCCCAGTGCATTTGCCTGATCAAGACTGCTAACTCTAATTCTCCAGGCCTTTCTCCTCTACTGCTTGCAACTTAAATTTTTTTTGTTTATTTTCATCTTTATTTCCCATAGTGTACTGAAATGATGTGAAAGAAACATTTGTTCACACAAATAAGGGAAGGTAATAGCTTCCATCCCTGACCACATGCTCTCTTCTGTTCCAAGTCTTAATTAAAATGGTACTAAAGGAAGCAAATCAATTAACAGATACCTTACAAGATGGTTTATTCACTTACACATGTACACATACACAATTACTTACAAGTATCACATTACTGCTTTAGTTTATCTGTTAGCAAATGCTGCTAATGAACTGCAGTGTTACAGAACTGGGTAACAGACACCTAGGAATCCAGGGAAATTATTCCAATATATCAGTTTTCTCTGAAAATAAACCTTACATTTTGTTGTTCAAAATGTGTGGAAAAATTACCATCCAGTTTCCTTTGCACATTTCGAAAATTACCTGCTTTGCTAAGGTAATATTCACATATTCAAATCCTTTCAGTCACAGTTACAAGTAGTACAGTAGCTTATTCTTCATAGAAACAAAATTCTGACATATCTGCTGTTATGCTCTGACAATGTGTTGACTCTAAGTCCCTGAGTCAGCACATCAGCTCTGCCTTTAATGTGTGGGGTTAATTGCAGCTCTTCACGGTCTGAAAGTTGATTATTGGATGGGAGGCCCCGGCTTCCATGATTTTTTCGAGTGGTATTTCTTAATAATACACAGAATTTCTAGGTTGGACTTCAGTCTAAAGTTTACCTTTTTGGTTTTTTTTAAGTTTAATAACTTCTGCTATATTACAGTAGTGAAGAACTGGAAAGAACTTCATTTATTATGATCTGTCACATGGCGTAAGAGCAGACACTGGCTTAAAAGTTAACTTTAGGAATGCATGTTAGATAAGAGATTAAAAAATCCCTATGTCTATAGACATTGGCCTGAGCTAAAAGTTTAGGCAGATCCAATCTATTTGCTGTTTGTGGTCTTTGGATCTGGCTAGTGGTTATTTGTAAGCTGCAATAAAATAGTGTAACATCTTGCTTGGAGTCATCCTGTAATGCTACAACATAACAGCTATGACTGTGAGATACTGTGATATTTCTTAATGCTGTGCGTGCCATCTACCTGAGGCTCTCAAGCCTTTAAGTCCTGCTGGGTTTCCTGAGAGGAGTAGGAATAGCAGAGGACACCCAGCATGGCATTGCTGCTAGCCAAGTGCTCCCAGAGCTCCCACAGCTGACATTCGCTGCCCTGTCTTCACAAGCTGAAAGGAAAGCCTGGCTTGAAATACAAAAATATTCCTGCTTTTCTTGCACCTTGTGATGCACCTTGTTATAATAAATCATTCTTGAAAGAAGTGGATTTAAACAAACAGAATAGAATCTATAGCATTATTTTCTCAAATGAGACCAAAGCCACAGGCTCACAGCTTTGGTAAAAGCTGGGATGTGTTTACAAAATAACTTTGGTTTAAACCATTTAAAATTATTTAAACTATTCTAAATGTTCTGAGACAAAGCTCTATTTTTTCTTGTTGTCACTCCCACTGTAAGAAGCTTGTAATTAGAGCCAGGCAAAGCAATTCTAATGGAATCAAATTCAACAGAAAATATAAGGCTAGAACAAGAATTTCAGCTCGGAGACTGAAATTATTCACAAATTCTGATTGAACTTAGTGCATTGTTTTATACTAAAAAACCAGGGATGGGTGAATTTTGGAAATGTCAGATTAACTTGTTTATAGCATGTTGATATGAAATGTTTTGTTTCAAATGTCCAGAAACTTTTTTTTGAATATATAAAACTGTTTTCATTTCAATGTTCTAAAAACAAAACATGAAAGATATTATTTCAAAAAGGAATTTTTTATTTTAAATGACCATAATTCATTTAAAATGGCGGAAATCAGCAGTTAAACAAAAGACGTCAGTCCTAAAGCTAAAAAAAAAGATATAGCTTTACTGTGAATGAAATGTTTTCATATTAACACAAAACATTTATTTCCTGAAAATGAGAAGCCTTGTTTTATTTGAAACTCAAATTAATGATTTTTAAAGTTACTTCAATCATTATTTACCTAACTTGGAATATGGGCGTGACCATGAATTCTGCTGCTGAAATGTATTGCTACCTTTTTGCTACTCTGTATTTAATTGATTTTAGAAATCAATCATATACTTATCATGGACTAAACAGGATCTATTAATGAGCAGAACTCATCTATTTTATTTTCCTCATTTATTTCCTTCATACACATGCTGTTGGGGATTGCAGACTTTTTGTGTGCGGGTGATTGAAGTTAGCATGCACTATAAGCTCTTCCTGTAATCAATCAATCAGTCTTTCAATTAAAGAACAAAGAAAGGAGCTGGTATTGGTGAGATTCCTGCCTGTGCACAAGAGACTTCTATTGATCCTCGGACCAGGTAACTGTCGATTGCAAAAGGATTATTGATCATTTGTACTTTGTTTTCCTAGTACATTGACATCATCTCTGAAAAGAAAGAAACATCACAGGTTAACAATAACTTTCTGGCTTTGGTTTTACCTGGAATGATCCATAGCATCATTGTAAAAGCTGAGCTGGGAGATTCCCAGATAAAAAATACAGGAATTCTAGAAAATGGTGAATGGAGCTGCTGGAATTACATTCATGAAGTTCCTCCCACTTTTATTTTCCTAGATGTTTCTTTGGAGGTACCTGTTTTTCTTAAGTGAATTAACAGAACAAATGTATGATTCTGGCTGCTGTGGTGACTTCCAGATGCCCTCTTCACTGCCAGGTAGGAATCCACTAGCAGCAAGCAGTGCATTTTAGGGCAGCATCCTACTATAAGAACTGCTCACAGTGCTGCAGACTCTGGACTATCGTCATTTGGGCTGCGTCCCAGTATTGTTTTGCCACATGAGTGGGGAGCAGCTCCTGGATCCATATTGTGGCTATATCTTTCCAAGAGCTTACTACTTGGAGTACCTGCTAATGGGGGGGCAGCTGCATTGCAGCATGGTCATGCCATAATGCAGACAGCCTTGCAGTGTGCCTGGGCCTTTTGTTAGGGTATTCCAGGTATACAGCTGGGAGGCTGGAGGACAAGGCAGTTAAATGACTTGCCTTAGGCCATGTAGAGTGTCTGGCAGATCTGGGCTGTCAGCAGAAACTCAGGGTAACCCCATAGCCTTTATTGCTGTGCGACCTTTCCCTTTACCTAGGTGGATGTGCCTTTACAACTTCTATGTGTCTGCCTAGAACTCTCACTCCACCTCCCTGCTTCACCAGATCCCCCCTTCCCCCGGAACATACCTGTTTTGGCTTGATCCCATGTTTGACCTGCAAAGTTTAGAGAGCGAGATATTAATTGTGACTTTCAGAGCAGTGATCAAAGATGAGCATTCAAAGAAGCAACACATTAGCAGCTGGGGAAATGCAGGAACTTCTTTTCCGTTCTCTTTTCTTCACTGCTCTTAATCTTTTATTCAGTTTTACTCCATCTAGCGTCAGTGCTTGGAAATAAAATCTTTCCTTGCCTTGCAGCCCTCAACTTGTTTACATTCTTAGATCTCATGACTCCACAGGGAAATGGTATTCATCGTAGTCCCGTTCCTTCAGTACTACTTAAGCATTTTCTGGTGACTTTGCTAAAGAACGAACTTACAGGAGATTTGGCAGGCAGGGATGTGCTTCTTGTAATTTGCCTCAGCCTTTTTTCCTTCTCTGAGAGAAACTTTGTTACATGTGTGTTTTAGAAAGCTGTGCTGAAATTCTCTACACTAACCATTAGTGTCTGTAAGAAAAAGTTAAGAGCTGAGGCTCATCTTTCTGGTTTGAGCTGGGCATACAGTCCACGGGAGACCATATGGTGAGGCATATATAGGCTGGAATCAGAGGAAAATCTGTTTGGTTTCTTTCTTTTTTTTTTTTTTTTTTCTGCTCTGCTCCGCTCCGTTTCCTCCCTTATTTCTTTCTCCAGTTTGGGGCTGGGGTGAGTCAGCATAGCTCTATAGGTGGCAGTGCCTACTGCCCTGCAGTGCTTTCACAGCTAAATTCCCCTACTGCCTGCTTTGCCCAGCCCTCGGGGAACTTCCAGGGCATCCAGAGAAGGTGTCTGCTGAATTGCAAGGGAGGAAGCTCACCAGCACCTAACCAGTACCTGCCTGCCAGCCTGCTTGCCTGCAGCCTGGTGACCACACTAGAGGTACCTGCGGGTTGTCTCAGCCCTCCTTTGCCTGCACCAGTCTGCCACGTCGCGGGTACAAGGAATTTCTTTTAGTGACACAGCGCTGTTTTTACCCAGGATGTCATGGTTATGCAGCAATATTTTTCAGCTTGTTCCAAATAGTTTGTGGCAGCTCTTTCCCAGAAAGGAGAGGCATTTCAAAACATAATCAGGGGACCTGATATGGGCTGCGCTTATGAACTTGTCAAAATTTCTTCACACAAAATAACACAGATTTAAGCATGTGAACTAAGTTACACAAATTTCTGCCTGACTGGAACTGTAGCCATTAAAAAAATAACAATTCTCCCCTCTTCTTCTGACTATGACAACAGATTAATGCAGAACAAGGCCAGTGCAAAGTGAGTTGAGCTAGCTGAGGTGAATTGGGAATGGATTAGGTTTAGGGATTCTCACTTGATCCCTTTCCCTGCCTGTGTCGGAGGGGGAGAAGGTGGCAGGGAACTGCTGGGAAGGGTGTTATCTTTCAGCACCATTCCTAAGCCATTGCCTGCCTGTGGCCTAACCCTAAGTAACTCCAATTCTCTGCATGCAAAGAAGAGACTGGTTGGGAAGCCAATGCTCTTCTTCATGTAACCCAACATAATCGGTAAGTCACCTAAAGAGAGTGGCTTTCTCACTGATGCTCTCAGGCTGCCTTCCCACTTTTGACAATGCCAGTTGCTGCAGGAAAGGGTGTTCCAGCCTTCCCCAGCACCTTGACTGTAATATTTCACCACTTCTCTTGTGCTGGATGTCCTTGAACAGCCTGATCTCTCTGAAAATTATTTTTATGTTATACCGCATAGATTTTTGGCAGGGCCCGTTCCCTGAGGCAGTGGAGATGCGTGACTGCCTGACCAGAACATGTGGCTGCACTGGGAGGGAGAGGGAAGCGGAGCAGGACTGTCTCTGGAGATGGGACACTCAGTTGGTCCCACGCTTTGCTCTCCTCCAGAGAGTCGTGGAAGCTCACTCAAAGGAACCAGTTCACAAACACTTTAAAAACAGCATTTCCACCTAAGGGGGTAGTTATTCTTTAGCACTTGTATTTCAATGTCTGTGTAGTAAATCAGATTTGGGAGTGGGCCAGGTGTTGTTTTTAATGCACAAAAAATAACCTAGTTACTTTTCCACCAGTGGTTTTCTGTCTTTTTCCATTTACAAGTCCGTACAAATTTTCCATTGAAGCTGTGGGCCTCTGTGAAGTGTCTTTAAGCCCAATTTAAATGCATATGAAAAGCCTTTAAACCCATAAACTTCTGTGAACTCCATGGATCCCCAAGCATTTGCAGCCTACAAGGCAGAAGTCATCATCACTTTGTGTGATACTTGCTCATTTCTTTCAGCTTGCTATTTGCTCTCTGACACCAAGCTGTAAAGTGCACATGGAATATTGAGGTGGGTGGTTATAAGCAAAGATCAGAAGAAAAACAAACTTAGTTTTACTGATACTTAGTAGAGGTCCTTCAGGACAGAACTCTTGGAGAGTAAAAGATCAGGGAACTGAAATAAAACGATCTGACAGACTATAGACATGATCTTAAAAAAGGATCTATAAATAATCTTATTTTCTGAGAAGTCACTGAAAAAAGGCTCCTAGGAGTCCATCCGAAATCAATGATTCCTTTTTCATATGTTTAGTGTGAGCTTGTCCAGAAATTCAGTGGGACATAGGAAATTCTGTGAGTTGGAATATGCAGGAGCTCTGATTTGATGCTGTTCTTTTCTGGCTAAGACCCGTGGGACTCCGAGTCTTGCTTCAGGAGGCCTTGTTTTGTTTTGTTTTTAAGCTGTCCTTTAGCTATGATAGCAGCTTTCACTTCTAGCTAATCCCATGTTGTCACCTCTCTGACAAGCCCTAGTCAACATAAAGCTACTCAGTCTGGATGCAGATGGGCGCTGCCTGGGAGCAGGAGGTTCTCTGCTCGGTGGCATCTAGTATTTGATGGGTGTCTGCTGACAGGAGTGAAGAGGGTACTCTTTCAGAAACATTTCTGATTTTTTATGCAGACTCGCAGCAGCTCCAGGAAAAGGTAGAGTTACTCATTTATTGCTGGAATCAGTGGCACCAGCAAGTTTGCCAGCAGAGACCACGATGGCTGTGGAAGGAATTGCCTCTGACAGCTGTCTGAATATTACCAGGAAAGCATTCTCCTGACTCAGCAGGTTTGGGACCAACTCTTACAATAAAATGATTTAGAGCTATTCAAGACTAGCCTCAAACAGTTGTGCAAAGGGGTAGGAAGGAGTAAGGATTCCTCCCTGTTTGGCAGCTGTGAAAGGGTCAACCGCAAATGCAGCCCCTAGGTCTGAAGGGCGTGCAGGCATCCTGGGGCCAGATGCTTTCCCAGGGAATGTGGTGAGGGAGGAGCAAAAATTAGCCAGAAGTGTGGCTCTGCCCGTCAGGCTGGTAGCTGGCATCAGTGAAGTGTGCTATATCACGGAAAGAGGTTTAATGAATTAACCTCACCCCAACAGTCTGAGCTATATGTATGTAAATATATATATAAAACTGTCTCTGTGTGTGTCTGTATATGAAGTATTCCCTCCATTCAAGAATGGTGCTAAGAGGAATTGAGAGCCTGAAAGTGCCTACAGAGTGTCTTAGTGCTGCTTTTTAAAGCCTGGTGTTCCCAGCACAGCGCAAAGCTCAGTGTCCTTGGTTTTGAAGTGTGAGATATAAAGATTAATTTCATTTTATGGAAAGGGTAACCTGAGCCGAAGTAACTTGTCCAAGGTTGCTCAGAAGAACAAGTTCGGCTAGACAAGACAGTGACTGAACCAGGTAGAAAAGCCAGTTTATTGCTCTACTTGGTGACCATTGCCTCAACAGAGAATGGGTATTTACATTTTGTTTCTGCAAATGTATATGTGCAAGGAGTTGAGACAGCCATTTCTGCTGAGCTATTTCCTCCTTTTTTAACATTTACACAAGCACACATGGAGTTGTTTAGCCCATCTCTGTTCATACTTATGTTTATTTGCAATAGCATGCATTATTATGGCATTTATGCAGCTTTTAAATATTTTTCATTAAACTCCATTCTCAGGATGCATACTGAGAAAGCCTAAGGCAGTGAATACAGCCTTCAGTCTATCAGCCACCCACTAATCCCTCAGTGTTGAGCAAGGAATCAAGCCTGCTCTGGTGTATCAGCAAGGCCAGACTCATCTTGTGCAGATGGTATCTGCACCTTAGTGAAGTGCAAATGCATTTCTGCCTAAGAGGACTGTAGCCCTCCCACGTTGTCTTCCACTACCATTCTCCCAATAGTTGTTCACTACTGATATTTGGCCATGGTAGCAACGTGAAGGGAGGCTCTGCAGTCAAAGCAGACCACAAAGGAATAATTTTTCATTGATTTTGCAAGGCTTATTTAGATCATGGAGGAGGCTAAGTGTCTTTGCTGGCTCTGTTTTTCCTTATTTGTAAACCTCTAACAACTTGTAAAAACTTCAAGTTGACCTGATGATTGGGTTGTTTGTAGAATATACTCGGTGGCAGAATGAAAGACTTTGTGAAGGGCTGCTTGGAAAAAAAAATGAGTGGCAAGTGAAAGAACAGCTCATGATATAGCTGAGGGATGTTAAGAAAAAACATTCAAGTCTGACCCCAGTGGTGTCAAAGATTCTGCTGAATCTGCATGACTGATTTTCTCCAGATCCAAGAAGATGACACTGTTTAAAAGGAATATTCCTGGGAGAGGAAAAGAAAAAAGAAGCTTGTTTTAGGAGAACAAAGACAGATGCAGGCAACTCAGTGGAAGTTGAGGATTACTGAAGAAATCCAGGAAGTTGTCTGGATTACTGGGGATTAGAGAGAACAGGGTTGCATGTAGGGTACAGCTAACTTTTCCCTTTGATGCTTCACTTCTGTTGTTGTAAGATGCTTTATGACCATGCATGAGAAGGCTACTTTGAACTGGTCATAGCTCCTGTAAGGGGGAACTGTAGCACTGAAAATCAGTTTTGCCTCCTCCACAAGTCCAGAAGATACTTAAAATCATAGAATCATAGAAAAGGTTGGAAAAGACCTCTAAGATTATCGAGTCCAACCATCAACCCAACACCACCATGCCATACTTGGGGTACATGGGAATGGAACTGTGGAAGATGAATACTCAAGGCCAAAGGGTGCACTTGGACGCCCAAAATAAGGACAGGGTTGCAGTCAGTCTGTCCAAGAGCAGTGGTCTGCAAGGTATGGGGGGAGCTGTGGCATATTTTGTATTGTATAAGCACCACCATTTCTAGTCCTCTACATGGGAAGAAACAGACACCTGCAGGCTACAGATGAGGGGTGAAGAAAGCCCAGCTGGCACTGGGAATGATATCCAGGATGGAGATGGGAGAATAGATGGATTAGGAGGCAAGAGAGCTCTGCCACTTCCATCAGCTACAGTGATGGTCATAGGCAGGTGAAAGCTGGATAGAGTTTGAAGCTTTTTGGTATGCTCTCCAGTGCTTTTTCTTCTCTGCTTTCCCATATGCCTCTGCCTAACCTTGCTCTTTCCAGACCAGACAATGTTTTCTTTCTATGGCAGGGATTCCAAGGCTGCCGGCC
>NW_009217427.1:28801-90219 GCF_000690835.1 Fulmarus glacialis
AAGGGCAAAACTGAGCTGAGTGGGGAAAGGGAGGTAACTGGTGGGCTGGGGCAGATCCACTGGGGTGTGTTTTTGTGGGACTATATGAAGTGATTGTTGTGCCAGGAGGCCCATCCGCACTGCAGTGCGAGACTGCATCTCACTGCAGTGAGACACCCATCAAGTGCCAATGGTTTTGAATGGCTTCTGATAACTCTTCCATAAGTCTCTGTTTTGTTTTTTTTTTCCTTTTTTCTTTCTTTTTTTTCTTTTTTGCAAGTCTAGTGAGTTGAGTTTGCAATTTGAGTCAGTTGCAGTTTGAGTGAATGGTAGGCAGAGTCATATATTACATTTAAAGAAGAAAGTGCTTTTCAAAAATTAGGATTCTTCATTGTTACATGTCCGAAGGCCAGGCTGGGAAAGAACTGAGCACCTGGGACTCTGCATGAAAGGCTAAGCCAACTCACCTTTTCAAACCATTCCATACCAAGACTTGCTCTTCTGGTAAGATTGGTAACACTCCGATGCTTTCCTCAGAATACCAGTGACTATGCTTAACAAATTCCTTTCCTGTGCCTGCATTTCTTACTTGCACCCCATGTGTTAAAAGAGGTGAATCAGACAGATAAGAGACAGCTGGAAGCAACTGAGGGAACACGTTTAAGCAATAGGAAACTTGGAAGGTGGAGACTGTAATCTTACAGGCAAAGATGGGATGCTATAGTGCCCATCTCCTGGGGGCATATGACAGACATAGATTTATGCCTAGGAAAATGTGCGCTTCTTCATATCCATCTGCAATTGACAATGTTTGTTAGTACTTTGTAGTGATAGAGAATTCAGTGGTCACATATTTTGTGTAATGAGTCATTGATTTCATCTCCCTCTGCAAAGGTGTCCAAACAAATCCTGTTAACTTTTTAATGGGGTTCTTAGCAGGAACGCCACAGCTTGAATGAAATGTGGAGAATGAACTAGCCTCATTCCAGGTATCTCCAGGCTGAAAAGTGAGATACCTTACTGCTGGGAAAAATGTCCTCTTAAAGTCAGGTCAGCGCAAAGAAAACATCTGTCTCCAAGTCTGACATATTTCCACAGGAGGGAATTACTTCATTGAAAAGTAATTAAAACTCACAAAAGTTGCTGTAGCATGGCTTTAAACAACCAATACTGGTCCCTGTTTCCTGCTCGCTTTGTATAAAAATCTTCTATGGAGAAGATATCTTGGTTACTCTGATTAGGAACTGGATAAAGATAATTCCTTTGCATATTTATTTTTGGCATCATGCTATTTCAAGTACTTTTGCCATTGAACTTGCCTATAGTAGAGCAGCAATATGTGCTTGCATCTTAAGCAGATATGATTTCAATGGATAGTACAGCGGCTGAGACAGTATCGCTCCCTGGTTGCAGACTGAACGTATAGTATCATGTGTGAATAGCTGATGCAGTATCTGAGTCGCTGCAATGCATTTCAATGCCCAGAGTCCTGCGCAAGCTGTGTTCTAGATCTTGATCCTTTTTCCATGTGCATTGCTCTTCCATGTTCAGACAAGGCCAAAGTCTCTTTTCTTTTAATGTGTATTTATTTATGGATTTTGATTTGTAAGTTTTGGGCCCATTTTCCAAAGGACTCCCACTTGTGGCTTTCTCAAGTACCCTAGCATCAAAACTAGGTCTCCAGTTAAGTTTGTTTGTGAGCTCAGACTGCGGTGATTAGGCAGGTTGTGTCTCTCATTTGCAGCTGATAGTATCAGAGAGATGACTCATGCCTACTCAATTGCCTTCCTGTTTGGTAAATGATGCATTCTGCAGTTCACAGTATTACAGACCAGTTTGGACTGTTTAGATCAGAAAGAAAGGCTCTCCTCTCCAAAACAGGGGATTTTTCTTTCTATCTGACTTTAAACCTGTTTGAAGGATATGAAATTGTTAAATCAGCTCCTGTTCGCTATCTCTGCCTGTCAGTGCAGCTGGCTACAGACCTGAACATGACAAAATGCTAGGAAAAAGGTTCTTGGCTCAAATGTTTAGGCTGAGACAGTTCTGCTAGTTGGACGAAACTGCAACTCAACAGTCCAACTTGCATATGGTTGCCCAAACCTAGTCTTTGCCATGCCATCCATCTCTGATGTTTATATTTTCCAAGTGGATGATTTCAACTCCTATGTAATCCATGGCGCTGTTTTTAGAGTTAGACAATGAGGAGAGTGGAGGCTTTCAAGGTGCAATAATATTCCAAGCCCTCCTCCATTCGCCTAAAGAATACTGTGATTCTCAAGAGTACCTTGTGTTTCCCAAGCATAATCTAGAAAAGGAAAGAGAAGTCGGTCCCTTAGAAGAAGTCAAGTGGGAAGATACAGGAGAACATATAGATGCTGCTCTGGGTAGCAAAAGAAAATCACTGAATACGCTTAGCACTTGGCCGATACAGCTCCCAAGCTCCTCCTCTCCTCCATCAAACATCAGAATGACTTGTGTATTGCATTTAAAACCTGATGTCTTGCTGAGTGATTTACGTGGGGGCCTATAGAACCCGGTGAGTGGCATGGGGAGTTTTGGTGTGTGCTGTTGCCCAGGATGTGTTGAGGCAACAGATTCCTTTTTGCTATTGCGGCAGGTTTAAAATATGTACCTTTTCCTTTTCAGTAAACATTCTCTGTCTCTCCATCTTCCTTGTCTCTGTATGTCTCTTTCTTTGTCTCCTTCTGTCAAAATAAATCTGGCTGCCGTGCACTGTAGTTAACTCAAAATATTGCTAACATTAAATGTGCCCAGACATTTTTATTAATACATTAAACTTGCATGAAATTTTTAGGCATTATAATTTACAAAGCTTACACCAAGATGGCATTTGAAACTGACATGAGCTATTAATTAAAAAAGACATTAAATAATTGTCAGTTGACATCTAAATTACTGTTTTGCTAGCTGACAGTAGCTTGCCTCAAGCCTCTTTCTCTTCTCAAGTGTTAGTAAATATCCCATTGAGTTTAAGGGCATCCCATTATGAACTGATTGTTTAAGTCTTAGTGTTATATATGTGACTAAATAAAGTGGTAAATGCTGTTAATTTTTTCACAATGAGCTGTCAGTGTCGTGTGGCTGTAGAAACACTTCTGGTTTAAGTATTTGGGAAAGTATCAAGGGGAACACATTAGAATGCTTCCTCATTTTAGTGGAAACCTGTTCTTGCAATGTGTTGGTTAGGTTCAGTATCAGCCCATCAGGGTTCTAGCATCAAGGCCTTCCACTGGTACGAGGCTGAGCAACTCCATCGACTCTGATGGTACTGTGCTGGGTGGCACCCACTCAGAGTATGTCCCAGCTAGGGAGAGAAATTATTTAGTGGCTTGAGGCGCTTCTGGGAATAATTATGTGAAATTTAAAACAAAATTTGGCTGAAGGTGAATTTGGTGAGTGCTTGATCAGTTGGATTAAGGTTTTTTTCCTGAACAAACACTAATAATCATCACTGGTCACACAGAAAATGAAGTTGTCTGCAGAAGATATGCCAGTTCTCCTTCTCCAGTCCTAAAGGGTGGTATCTTGATTTTCACTGAGGGTTTCAGGTTGCCTGTATCCCTGAGGGATCCAGGATGGCTGTATGATTGGTTGGAGTAAATCTAGAACTAGGTGATTTCAGAGAGTGGACTTTGCTTTATCAAAGTGTTTTCCAGGACTAGCCACTGGGCTAAAAATGCCATGAATTAGAATTCCCAAGGAATTGAAGCAAGTAGCTAAAATCAGTTTAGACCTAATTATCACATGTTTCTCTGGTGACCTGAATAAATGGGAAACTATTCCTATGACCTATGGGGAAAAATAAGTCAGATAAAAATGAACATATAGCTTGGATTTTCTTGGGGAATCTCCTTGGTATTTTTAATACTGTAGCACTTAGAGTAATATTTCAATGCTTTTTTCAGGAAATAAACTGGGGGGGATTGTGGTGGCTTTGTATTTGTGGGATTTTTGGAATTTTTTTTTGGTTGCTGTTGTTAAGAACAGCTACCTCCCATACATCTCCTTTCAGAGATGTACAACCTCAACCAGTTAGACGAAGAATGTTGGAATCCAAAACATGGCATATAACCCCATTCTTTGGGTCAAGTTTGGTCCTACAACGAAGAGATGCCAACATGGGTGAGATTCCTATGGAAGGCTACCACATACTTCAGCTATTACTTGTTCTATAAAGGTCCAGTTCCAACCTTTAAGATATTCCCATTATGTATAGGCCAGTTTGTCAACACAAACTACTATCTGGAAAGGCCCTACCTTGAAGGAGGTTAGGAGGAAAGATCAAGAAATACACTGAATCCTGTGTGATGTATTTCCTTTTGATATTCTGTGAGTAGATCGCTTGGTTGCAGAATGATGGTGCAAAACCAACTAAGCTAGTTTTGCATCAACTATCTGAGATGTGGAAAAGTATAGCTTTGTTTATAAAACAAAGCACCATATATGCTTCCTTGCTAAAAATTGATGCTATCTTGAGGATATCTGCATTTCACTAATCCTACTAAGGATTCATTTATAGGGGCATTTTTAAATGTTTGCTATGGATCTGGTAGTATTTTTACTGTCCGAGGTTTCCTCAAGACCAGTAGAAGGGTGTACTGTTTCCTCAGATTAACACCTGCGCTACAGAATCCCTTAATGAGCCACCAAGGAGTGGTGGCACCATGGATGCCCTGAAGTGAATGAGAACAAAGATTTGTTAGTAAACTACTCACTGCCACAGTAGAATTGAAAAGTACAACTGATTAAGAAGCAATTGTGGATTTCTAGTTGTTTTCTACTTAACTGAAAAAAGTAATCTTTAACATACATAGTTTTGCCCCCGAATATTGTGGAATTACAGCTTCTCTCACTGGTCAGTGTCGGTGGCTCTAAAGCAAAGAGGTTGTGTATTGTGTCACACTTCCAGCCTTAAGACCAGAATTTTGACCTGAAACTGGAAACTTCACTCTACCTTTTAGCAAACACCTGTAGACTGGGACGAGGAATCATCAAAGGGGTCAATGTAAGATCATCATTAAAGATGTTAAATTTTGCTGCCATGACAAAGTCAGTCACTTCCCCTAGAAAGATCAGAGGATGGTATCACAGATGTTCAAACTGTCTCTGAAGGAAAATATCACACATAATAAACAGCAAGGGGAGGTAGAAAAGTCTAATGTGGAGTAGTTCGTGGATCATACCATCTGCATTTCATCCAGGCAATAAATCTACTGCCTTCTGTGTCTCTTCTTGTCTCTGTCCCTCTCTTCCCTTCATTACCTTTTCCCTTGACTCTGGTCTCTGGCTTTTCTGTTTCAGCTTAGCTTTCTCACACGCTTCTCATTCGTTGCTCTGTCTATACTGCCCTTAATACACCAGAAAGTTTACTGGGTATTCTATGTTTGTTCTTCTGGTCATGTAATAGTCCTAATCTATTTTAGGTTAATACACAGAAATTGTCAGTGTCTTGTAAGAGAATAGTGTGTTACTAGAAAGGAAGCATTTTGTGACAGTTAGCTGTGTTAGGTTGGGGAAGTGTCTCCCTGGGAAAATAACAGATGCTTCATGGCTGGAGCCCATCTGTGTTGGACAGGCAAAACACTGAAGTACTTGCTGCAATGGGTGCCGTTGCTTTCTTTAGAAGGAATGACTGTGATGGGGACATCCTTCTATCCAGTTCTCTGAGAAAAGCCAAAAGCCATTTCTTAGGTCATTGAGTACAGCTGTTGCCTTCAGCTTATGAGAATGCTGATTAATTAATGTTTGGGTTTTTTTAGTCACTTATAAAATGTCTCAAAGGGATACAAAAAAGTGTCTACATCCGTAGATTACCATGAGCCAACAGACAACTTGCAGCCCAGAGTCCCTACTCCTGTACATCTCTACCCTATTGCCTGTCCTTGGAGGGGATGAGGAGTGCATTGCCTGTGCAGTCTAGCACTGCCTCTTCTGCCTGTGAACCCGTCAGTTGCTCAAAACCTAAAATGGTCTTACTGTTTCTGGATAGCGAGGAGGAAGGTGAGGGGCAAAAATGCATCCCTTCCAGTAGGAATGATCACTGCATGATCTTGACCTGTAAGAGCCTGGAGTGAAGGGAGTTCTCAGAACTGAGATCCAGGCACAGTAACTGGGAAATTTTTGATGAAGCCATTTACCCTGGTTTACATCTTTTTCTTTTTCCTTTTCTTTTCTCTCTTTAGCTTTTTAAATCTAAAGGACTTGTGAACATATGACAATACAGTAAAAACTTTGTTTCAGAAAAAATGTGGAAAAGTTCTAGCAATGTCAAAGAACATCCAACTTCAGCACTTTTGAAACAAGGCCTTTGGCTTTCATCCCTTAAAAATACTTTTTAAAAATGAGTTTGCTATTATAATACATAGTACAAACTCAAAAAAAAAAAAGCTTAATCAAAAGTATTTGAAGGATTTTCTTTTTAAAAAGAATCTCAGTCTGCTGGGATTTCTTTCCTATTTCTGAAATGTCAAAACCCTGTTACAATGAATTTCCTTTTTCCACACAGATCAACTAGATACACTGCCTATCATAGTCCTCTAGAGGCTTACATGTGTGTTATATGTTATCATTCAAATCACAGTTGTGGGGAAGCATCATGCACAAAGAGAGAGAGGAGTTAAACATTACAGTTTGTGTATCACGCCGTAGAAAACACGTGGGGCAATGACTCTTACCTTCTATCCATTTTGCCATCCGACTCTAAAGGCAGAACAGGAAAATGTGGTTAGTTAAGAAACCGGGAACAGAGTGGTGATAGGCCTGCTCAGAAGTTGTGAGGATGCAACCAGGGGAACACAGTTACAGCTGGTAAAGATCCAGCCATCCTTTCTGAGGCAAAACTCTTTGATGTTAGTAATGTCACACAACCTTCCTAAAGCCCTTCTTGACTCTTCCAGCTGGAACATCGCATGTCAATTTTCTCCGAGCTGTGTCTTTGCTAATATTTTGGAATTATAACCTTGGTTGTAGCACATGACCAGAGTGTCACGAGAAACAACTTTGAGGGCAGATGCTTGGTGAGAATGAGGCGGAAGCAGTTTCCCTTTAGGCCTGCTATGTAGTGCCGCTAAAGAAAGCATCAGCCGTTTGTCTTTCAGGAAGTGGCATTACATTGTCATTTGTATCCTCATGGGATACCTGGGGAGTCTGTTTGCAAAATTATCCTTTAAATGACCAGTGTTGACTGTAAATAGGATGGAATCAGGTCGTGACTGATAGGCTGAGCTCACTGTAGCAGTACTGGGCCCAGAGAGCTCAGTCTACTTTACTCCAAGCTTAATAGTTAAGACCACTCTGCTCCCCTAAGCAAAAGTCTGTGACTACTGTTGAAGCGGTGTGTCATGGTGCACTGCTGACTTAGTAGGGTTAGACAGTTCTGGTTGCTGGGAAATTACGTCTTGTTTGTCGCGTGAAGGTTAATGCAAAGAGCTGGCCACAGAAGCAAATGTTTCTGGATACAGTGGGTGGACAAGCAGCTCCTAGTCCTATGCTGTAGCAACCTGACTGAGTTCTCTCACTGCATTTTCCTTGTTTAATGTCTGGCTCATTTTCGTGGTGGAAACTGGCTACATTTATGAGAATTTCTTTGGTTTTAGAAGTAGTCTGTGAGAGCTGGCACTTTGCATGGAACCAGAGCTGCAAAGGTGCTTTTAGAAATTCACCATGCAGATGCCATACAGAGAGCAATGCTTTCAGTCCCCAAACTCTCTTATTATAGTCCCTCTTCTTTCAGTAAGGATTATTTCCCCGCATATGTCATGAGATTGCCTCACTGCTTCCATTTCTGCTATTGGTTTCCTTCCAAGCCAAACTTTCATGTGCTACTAAGAGTACAGACCTCTCTTGACAAGCAAAACCTAGGTTGCAAAGATTTGTGCTAGCAAAGTCCCAGGATTCTTTTTTGCAAAAAAAGAACAGCTTATGCTGTTGTTCTGGTCAACCTGTTAGGACTTTGCATTTCCTCATTTACCCCTATCTATTGCTGTTGTATTTGCTATGCTTTTTTATTTCTAGCTTTTAACTACAGTTGTATTTAGCAGTGGAAGAAATCACCACAATATTTGCTGTACAGTGTTCTGTGAGGCACTTCGGAGTCCTGTCAAATAAGAGGCTTTTTGCAGAGGATGGAGGGCCATGGACCAGCATTGCCTCTGGGGAGGCTCATGGAACAAATTCTGCCCATCACTAACTTCTGTCTACTGAAATGATGGGCATTATTCAGTTTAAGATTTTGGATTTGAATCCAAAACCATGGGTTGTAAACTGCTGGTCCAAAGTCAAAAGGATCTGTTGCTATCAGCAGTTATGATGTTAGATCAAAGAGCTTTTGCCTGTTTCAGATGAAAAACATGCTTTCCTGTGGCAACTTGAAAACCAGTCATAGTGGAAAAGTTATGGGGAGTTTTGCTATGTACTCTGATGGAAACGGCGTATCTTAGAGTCAGACAGTCACATTTGAAGGAAAAGTTCAGAATC
Source organism: Fulmarus glacialis (assembly GCF_000690835.1). Classification (NCBI taxonomy): domain Eukaryota; kingdom Metazoa; phylum Chordata; class Aves; order Procellariiformes; family Procellariidae; genus Fulmarus; species Fulmarus glacialis. The sequence continues at coordinate 37,280 of NW_009217427.1, forward strand.
AGTGAAATAAATAGTAATTTTGGCTAGGAAGTTTGAGCAAGCCTCTTGCCCTTTCTGCAAATCCAACAGGCTCTTTAACTTATGTCGAAGAGACAGAAATTTGTTTTAAAAATTAATTATTCTAAAAGATACCCAGGCAATAAGCTGAAGTGAATTCTAGTTCTCTTGTAAGGCTAAAGAGCAGAGTTGGATATACTGAAATGTGAATCTGCAGTTCTAGGGACTCCAGCACTTCAGACACTTTAAAAATAGTTCTTCAAAGGAAAACCAGAGCTGTAGTACATACACAATTCCTAACACTGAAGTTCAGATCTGCTGTATCAGAACATAAGGAGATCTAGATCTCTGGATAAGAAGCCAGGAGTATTTTTTCTTACCTCCAAAGACATTGTCAATCATTTGTTTTTTGATCATGCAGATTATTACTGCTACAAAACTGATTGCTAGAAACGCTCCCAGAGTAACTCCTATAATAACATATGTGAAATCTGCAAAAATTGAAAACAAGCCAGTGAGTATACACCATTAAGTAATAAATACAGTCTGTGTTTCAGATGTGACGCAAAGTTTCCAAAGTTTAAATGCATCCCTGAAAAAAAAAACAAAATCCTATTTATTCTTCAGAAGGGGCTGATGATGCTGAGTCAGACTAGGTAGCTGAGAAGAGTCTACTTTTTCAACCTTCTGCACATCATGAAACCATGTGAACCTGTGGCTAAGGGGCTCAATGTCATTTTATGATAATGAACAGGTTTAGCCTTTGGTGTGTGCAGGTCTCAGCTGAGTTTTAGAGCTAGGGCTCTACTTTCCCCCCCAAAACGAAATTCTCCATCCCCACTCCCTTGCCATTCTGTATCCTGCCAAACTCTTATTCCTGCTTCCCATAGCTGCACACACACAGCTTCATCTCCACTTCCCAGTACCCAGCCTCCTGCCCTGCCTGACTATTCTGCCTCTATAAGTCTTCAGTGGGAAGAAGCAGGTGAATTTTTAAGTGTAAACTATGAACCACATTGTGATTTTTTTTTTTTTTTTTTTTTAATCACTGTGTGTGCGTAAGGGTCCACCTTCATCTGTCCGGCAGGAGGGTACCTGTGTTCAGGATCTGTGTTTTTGTGTTCCAGGCTCTCTCCTCCCTATGCTCATTATATTTACTTAAAAGTCATTTAAAGGCCCCAGTCACATGGCAGGACTCTGCTGTGCTAGGCAAAGTACAAACACGCAACCACACGATTATCTTGTAGACATAAAAAGCACATGAAGTCTTCTAAGCACATTCATTTTTGTTATATTTGCTTTGCCCCTCACTTCCTGTCTGGAAGCGAAAATCTCACCGTAAACTTACCTATTTCCTCCTCTGAGTTTCCAGAAGCATAGACCTTTGCTCTCCAAAAATCTGAAATGGAAGTATTTTAGCCTGTTAGGACATCAAGGAGAATACTCTACTCTATATTCAAGGAGAATGCCATATTTGGCTATTTCCAAGGGAATAGTTGATCCTGGTAAAGCTTAAGAAAGGATCTGAGGCTTCCTGGAGTAGTGAAGTGTTATCAGTCAAGTTAATATGGACATCCTAGGAATGTGGTCACCACATGACAGTTTTTTTTATCAGAATAGAAAATACAATTTTAAAATTTTATTTTGTCTTAGCACTGTTTTCATTCTAGAGTTTCCTCACTGCAAACCTGAGAGCTGTATGCAGGAGAAGTTGCTATAAATCAAGGAAAAAGTTATGGATGCAGTAAAGCTAATAAGACATGCTAACAGGAGAGGATATGGCACACCCCAGCACCCTTCTCCAGAAAACATGAGTCCCAATCCTGCCTGTAGTTCCAGTCTCCAAAATGTGATTTATTGCTGGCAGAGAAGAGAGTCTTTTGCTTTTGCAAGAAAATGTTATAGACTGGAAGCAACCTTTTCAGAGACTCCCATGCCAAGTTCCCTGTTCATTAAATAGACACCCTCCTGGCCCTTCCCCTTTCTATAAAGCCACTGAGCTGTGTTGCCTGATGCACTTAGAATGGAGTGTCTTTGAAGAAAACAATTAATTCCCACACACTTTTTGAAGGAAGCAGATTCAAAATTTTCCAAACAAAAAAAAAAAGTCAAGAAAAAGGAGAGAAGTCATGTTTAGTTTTAATGTTGCTTGTTTATTATAGGAAATTACTAAAAATGTACACTCTATTTTTTTCAGTGATGGGCATGCAAGGATATTTCCACCAAAGTTTTCAAGTAGCTCCAAATGACATTAACTGATGTGTAGCTGCATGAGGTGCTGGAGCATGAGAAGGCTTTAAAGGCAGATAGGACTCCTACATTTTAAAACAGTATGCTATGAAATTTCTGTCTCCTGCACATGGTTTAGGTAGAACATGAAGTCCTCTCCTACAGGTCTTGCTCTTTGGCAATCCACTGCCTGGCTGACAGTACATATGGGACCTGGTGGGAAGATAGCTGTTTTGCACGCTTCATCTTTTCATAGGCATTCCCCACTGTAATGGGGAATTGTGAGGGAGTATTGTCTGACTGAAACTCAAGTGGGATTTTAAGGTCTTAAATGCATCCAGTTTTCCTACTGCTAAGGTGTCCAATATCATAAGTCCGAGCTTACCTCTCTTCTCTCTCCTCCACTTTTTCTGGAGGAATAATTCTGTCTTCTTGAGGTTTTGGGGACTGTACTTTCATTTCTTGTCCAGTAAAATGAGTGCTAGAAATATGATTGCTTTTAAACTTGAAGCGTAGTCCTCCCATGCCAAAACCAGCCATTTTGGTACCTTTACAGAAATCCAACTTGAGTGTGCTTTTCAGACTGCTGAAACTCTCTCTTGAGCTGATTGTGGGCTCTGGGGCTTCCGCGGTTATGTCAGAAAAATCTGATGTGTTGGGTGGCTCACAACAGATTTGTTTTTATTTCCTGGTCTTAATCACATTTCTAATCCCAAATTTTCATAAAATACGAACCAAGCTTCAAAAATCTGGAGAAGAACTTAAAAAAATCTTGAGTTTTAAAGCAAATGTATTTTGGGAGCTATAATTCTGAGCTGAAAGTCTTTTTTTGCCAAACTTCTCTTTATAATTAAAATGTCTGGAAACATGTTTTATGCAAGCAGAAATGTTTTCTCTCTGAAAATCCCATGACATTCAGAGAAGGGAGTTGGGAGGGGTGGGGGATCCAATTGCAGATATGATCTCAAAAGCTGGCTATTCTAAATGACCAAAATCAAAGTTACAAAGAAGGGGGGGGGGGAAGGGGGGAAGTCTGAGACTACGCAGTGGGTGTAAAAAGCATAGCTCCTGATTTTCCAGATTAAAAACCAGTCCCTTTGCTCCCACCTGTGAATTTATTTCATTATAAATTTTAAAAAAATCCCTTTCTTCCATCTCCTTAATTATTCTTTGTGCTCATATGAAGAATGTTTTAAATTCAAACATAATAAAAGTGGTATTGTATTACTTTTATTATCCTAATGATCATAATACATAGACCTTAATGTATGCTTTCTAATGGAATTAAACCAGTGACAGATTATGTGTTTTATGGCAGAAATAATATTTTACATGGAATATTTTATGTAGGTCAGTTTAATATATTGAGATTAAATTACTAGTTTCTTTTTAAAAAGGGAGAGAGGGAGGGAAATCTCTGAAAACCCACAGGACTAGAGAGAACATTTTCAATTCATACTTTCAATATGGTTTTAATTAAGGTTTAATATCATTTACTGGATGCTGCTTAAATACCGTTTGCTTTTGAGGACTGTGTTAGATAGCCAGCTTCTGTTTGTTTCAGTTTCTCCTTAGGTGGAAAGAAGTGGATTGACCAAGTCAAATACACGTGTGTCACTGTTTGTCCTAGATCCCATCTTCAGTTTAGATCTTTTGCGGATGTACACAAACCTCCCGGTACAGAGGGGTTAGAAATGATGCCTCAGATTCTGCAGCACTCGAGTCCCAGTGCTAGCTTTCTGACCCCTTCTCTCTGTATACTGGATTTAGACTAACTCCCATGCCTTGAACCAACCCTCTGAACTTTGAGAATATTTGCTTCTGGGTGGAAGAGCCTTGCAGATGACTTTGATATCTACACTCGAGTGACTCATGGATCATTTTTCAAAGGGTCTCAAAGCCACTGATGGTGCTTTCTCCTCTCTCCTGTGTGCCTGGCTCAGGCGTAGCGTGCAATTGGCAGTATCATAAGATGTGCCCCCCTCCCCGGGGCTCTGACAGCAGCAGGAGGCCGGTGAGAGGCACGGGCTGTGTCTCCAACCAGCGGGGAACGGTTTTGTGCGTGTGTCATTGGTAGAGAGTCTGGAGATGAGACTGCAGACTAGACAGGTCTTGCATTAGAGGTGGGAGGGGACGGAGAAAGAGTAAGTGTGAATCTGCCACGGCAGCCTGCCTGAGGAGCCGGGCTTGGTCCGGTATGCTGGAGCCAGGCGTGCCGCTGAGGAAGCTTTTTCTTCTGGCTGCCTACCGCAGTCCTCTGCCAGTGTGGCTGTCTCCCCTGAGGTAGAGCTACTGAGCAGGTGATGGACCCGCAAATAAATACAGTGGGCTGGGAGCCTCTGGTCTGTCATCTCTGGGCAGGCTTAGCCCTTCTCAGACCTGTGTGCACTACGCAGAAAACAGCTTCTGAGCTGCACCGAGGGACGTCCTATTCTCCCTGTGCCCTCTGCTATGTAACTGTGCTCACACGGTGCCTTGACCGCAGGTCAGCGCAGTGAGGAAAGCACAATTTGGGCACAAGTTCAGGGAGCAAGAATAGCTCACTTTCCCCACCTTATGAGATATTGTGAACAACTCCCAGCCATAACCTACAGTGATAAACAGCAACATGTGCCTTGTCTTTCTCAATGCACAGCACTTGCCTTAGTCCCTTTGCTTGTTGCCTCCTGCTTCCATGTGACTTTCTTCTCCCTTCCTCCCCCATCTCAGGTTTCTCCTCATTGCAGCAGATAGTGGCTGGTCCTGGGGCACTGCAGCAGCCAGGGGTTCAGTGCCATTTATCTTTGAGGCAGCAAATAGGAAAGGAAGCAAGTATTTGGGAAACCCAGAGGTAGGGTGGAAAAAAGGGATTGTGGTTCACAGTGGTTGTCTGAGCAATTCCAGAGTCAAATAAGGAATGCCCATGACAACAAAGAGGTTACAGGCAATGATACTGCTGGAAAGCATTCCTGAAAACCATTATTAAAAAAAAGAAGAGTATTCTGGCTCTTCTAGCAAAGAATTCTAGAAAAATTCCCAGCTGCGTGTGAATTTCATAAGATAGGCACTGTTGGCATCCAGGCAAATGGGGTCCTTCCTCGGTCCTCAAATTAGAGGCAAATTCTTTCTCTGTAGTAACAGATGAGGATAGGAGTCCTACCTGAAGACAGGAATTTGTTGAGCTCTAGTCCTTGCCAGGCACCCCTCCATCCAAGGCCTATGGATTTGCCATGGCCTGCACCTTTCCATGGAAGCATATTAGTGCATTTTCCTTGTGTCTATTGCAAAGTGCCTTTTGCTGTAGAACATGTCCTGCTGCTCGAGTCTGCATCTCTTTGCTCTAGGCAGATGCTACTGTATCAGTGGGACGCACGCCATTTGTTTGCTGAGCAATAACTAGTCAGTAACTAGGGAGCAATTGTTGCTGACTTTCTCTTCATATCTATAAGAACAGTTAGTTATGCATGTCCAGTGTGACGGACAGTCTTAATTTCTCTGGACTCCTGGAAGCATCTATAGAAAGGTGCAGAGGTCTTGAAGGGCCAACAAAAAAGGATAGTGAGAGTGACAAATTCCTATGTATACCCTGAGAAAGATGACAAGAGGATAGTGCACTGCTGTAGACCTATGGATAGCTTTGCTTGCAGAAGCTGAGGCAGGAGCGGACATCCAGTGGATGCAAGCTGGAATAGCTGGTCTGCAAACTTCAGGTGGGGCAAACTGCCCTTGTGGGATTCCCCAAGGGTAGATGATGATTTTCTATGAATTTCTGCATGAAGTAGGGTGGTGTGGGAGGCGTCCATTAGGTAAAGATCAGGCTTTTGCCACCAGAGGGTGCCTGCCCCCTTACCTAACGTCTCGGAGACCACAGTAACCCATGTAAACTTCTGTCTTCGTAGCTGCGGTCAGCTCCATCCTCCACATTAGTCCCAAAGAGCCCCACTTCTTCCCTGCACAAAGTGGAGGTGAGTAACCGTGAAGTAAGAGGCAAGTTGTGAGGATGAGAAAGCCCTGCTTTGGGCTGGCAGGAAGCATTAGAAGCAGCCTGAGTCAGGAGCATTGAAGTCCTGTGAGTAAGGGTTGCAGAGACCAAAAGTGGCTTGCAGATAGCATGCACACAGATCAACTTTTTCCTTATACTCTACTAAAGTACTGTTTTCTATACAGTGCCAAACAGGATGCTCAGCAGCTCTGCTATCTCATCTGCAAAGATGCAGGTATTTAACTTCATGGTGTCTTCCGGATTGCACACAGCTGACCCCTTAGCAGTCAGTCTAGGACATGTTAGCTAGAAAACTCAGCAAAATATCCCACTGTCTCAACAAATGTTCATTCTCCAAGGAACAGAGTTCTGAACAAAGTTTTAAAACAACATACATACAATTAGACTAGCAAATAAATAACCCCAGCAAGCTGAGGGAAAAAAAAGCTCTCAAAAAGGATGGAAAAGAAATATGATAGATCACTTACGTAAAAGAAGAAGAAATGCCGTTAGGACTGGTATCCAGCTTGTTAGTAAGGTCATTGTGAAGTTTTGACAACAGAGTGGTTTCACCCAAGTTTTCTGAATTTAGCTCTTCTGCGGTGTCTTTTTAAAAAAAAAAAGTTAAAGCAGGTCATGTGACTATATTGGGAAACTACAGTCGCATCCTGAGTAGTTACATTTGCAAATAGAAGTTCTCTTTTTTCGGTTTAAGATCAACATATAAATGAACTCCCTGCTTGAAAATGTTCTGTGGAGAAGGTGGACAGCCAACAGTCACAGCCTGGTTCATCTGTTTTGTTCTCTAAGGGACCTTTAAATGCTAACATTTATTTTTACAAAATTGAAAAAGTCCTATTACAGTGAATTGGTGTCTGCTGAAGTCTTCTAAATCCATGGAGATGCGAGTGGGTTTTCTGTCTTAGAAGGAGAACCTTCTAAGGCAGTCTCTCTCAATGTTGCCAGCTTTTTTTTTTAACTCAACATGAATGCCATCATAACATGGTGAGGAGAGGAATACTTGGCCGAACACTTCCCTTTCATAATCAGCTTTTTCAAGAGTGGAGTGAAGAAGCTCACCATGGCTGCAAAACCATTGCAAGCCAGTTCCTGGAAAAGAACTTCTACCTTAGAAACATGTCTTGACATAGTAGGAACTAAAAAGCAGGAACTTACTGGCAGATAATGCTTCTGATGAGTCAAGCTTATTCTTTGAACCACAGTGAAAAAACAGATTTTTCTGTTCTTCAGGAAAATTCATCTTTTCAAACAGATTAACCTGTTCCAAAACTGACAACAAAAATGACAACAAAACATGCAAGTAAATATTAATGCTTTTTGTTAAGTGAACCCATTCCTCCCAACTAATTTCAGTCCATCCTTCAGAGATGAAAGGCACAAGAATATGGGGCTTTTCTTTTTTTTTTTTTTTTTTTTTTAGCAGAGGACTCTCTGGAGGGTCTCTGTATTGTTTTTACCTCTTGCTTCTTGAATTGCCTTTCTGCTTTAGATTAGTCCTTTGCTGTCTGGTATTACCGTGTCATGTAGATGCTTATATACACTAATCAAAATAATCTGAAACACATCTTGAGTGAGAAGGTTTAAGAGAAAAAAAATTATTGGGTATTTCTTTTTCCTCCTGTTACTGAAGGAATGTCTGAGCAATCTGGTTTCAGCAGAATGTCACATCTTAAGGCTGGATGAAACATCTGCCTTGCTGAGTAAATTATAGTTGTAAAGCCCTCCTTCCAGAAGTCTTTTTTTAATGGGACTATTGCAGACCATAAGGAATGCTGGTGACTGCATATGTATGGACACCTTGGCAGAAAAATGACTGCAAATGAGCAAGATGTTCACAAATGTTTAGTTGCTCTGACAAGCTGTGAGTGAAAAATTGTGTTTATTACTTCCAGGTGTTTGTGGAGGGATAAGCAAAACACAGTGATAGCCAACAAATAAGACTCCTGAGGCACTAAAAATATAAGTAAAGGTGACCCATGTACCCTCTGAGGTGACCTTAATTCCTGGCTTATTTTGCTGTATGAAGCATAGGTAGAACTGACTGAGTGTGGTAGATGTGATAGAAAGTATTTGTTAATGCTTTGACCCATTGCGAGTGTGTGTGTGTGTGTGTGCACATGCATGTGTGTGTAATTCATTTTTGCTCTTTCACTGTTCTTGGTTCTCTCTGGGATCAGAGTTGAAAACACCAAAACCAAGCAAACAAAAATCTCTGCACCAGCAAAAAAAATACCAGGATCCTTGTAAGAAACCTCCAATGTTTCCATAACTCATGTGTTTCATCTGCAAATGATCCCATGCTCCAAGGTTCCTGAGAACCTCTTATGGAAGGAATAACATGAATGTCAACGCTCTCTTTTTTTCTTTTCTCTCCCCTCCCCCCCACCACCCCAGCCCAAGTCAGTAGTCTCAGGGGGCTCTCGTATTTCAGAGAAGCAAATAAACATCTGAGTATTTGGCTGAACTATCTAAAGCTGCTTGGTTTATTCCGTTGCTACCTCTCCACAAAATGCTTCAGATAGCTCAGCTAGCTGACTGAGCACTTCTGACTACGTATGCTTCACTACTCTCATTCACAGCATACCTCCAGTGAGGAAAAGCATTGATCAGAATAAGCCAGGCTTAATAAAATCCTGCTTTGCAGTGGGTTTATTCTGATTCTTGACCAAACTGGGAAATGTGGTTTCAAGCATAGTCATCATTATCAGCCTTCCCTCTATTACCCACTCTCCACCCTCTGGCCACTGGGCAGGATATATATGTTTAATTAATTCTGCTTTTACCTTCAACCTGTAAATAGTGGGAGTAATGTCAGATTTATATGTTATATGAATAACAAGGATTTCTCAGGAGACCCTATCCTGGTGAAAGAGGCTAACTGTAATTTTCAGCTGTGAGTAATTGTATATAATATAATCCTAAATGATTTTTCTTCTGTAATTTCATTAGAGTTTAGAAATTTAATTAGATTTTGAATCACTCTGAAATAAAGTAGCAAAACACCCAGAGACTAAGAGCAGTGGTTATTTTGTCCTCTGAGGCCAGAATTCTTGGTCTCAAATTGGCATGTGTTCATTAGGAGGAAGTTTGCAGAAGTTCTTGATATATTATTGTCTTTCAGAATGGACTCTGAATAGGTCTTTGGAGAGCATTAGAAGAGCACACAATTATTATACAGACTCTTTTTGAGGTTTAAGATCATCTGCCTTGCATATACTTAATAAAAATATGCCTCTAAAGTTGTTTAAGAAACTATGGAGATAGGAAAGATGCTCCTCCAGTGCCTCAGTGCTCTTCCCGGTTTATTAGCAACTCCAGTACCTGTGTATGATGATACAGAGAGGAGTTGTTTGCTTTACTTTAATGATTAGGTAGGTTTATGGTTATTTTTATTGCTACACATATGAACTGTCATGGTGGCTGTAATTAGAAGCACACTAAAATGCTGTTCCTTCTCTTCCATCCGAGGTTCATAAGAAATCTGTCCTTCTGGCAAACTTTGATTCTCTGTGGAATTCATCCCATGTGTTTAAAAAAAAAAAAAAAAAAAAAATTAATCAAACTGCACTAAACAGGACAAAGCAAAGACCAGAAGACCAGTGCAACAGCTTATGATTGTGGGGTGCCAAGATAGTTGTAATGGGTTCAGAAAGGGGATCTTCTTAAAAGATTCTGAGGGACTAGCTATGCAAGTGCTTGTTCCTTTTTTGTTTTAACTGATGTAACTTGGTTTGTGTTTGTGGAGATGGCCTGATTTGTACTGCTTAACTAAAAAGGGGATTTGGGCATTTAGGAGCACATTCTCCAAAGCCTTTACCCACATAGCAGTGCCTCTTTTCTCATTGGGGTTAGTTGCCTGAACCAGGACTAGCCACATGATTTTGTGAGAGTAGGTCCTTAAAGTAATAACATGTAACAAATTGAGGCGTTAGATAGAAAGGAGAAAATTCAGATTACTTTCAGCATGGCAGCAATATAAGGAACCACAACAGAGCTATAGACTGCATAAATTAAAGAATCTCACAGAAATGAGCAAGGGGAGAGAGCGCAAATGTGAAATGAAGAATTTCAGCACGACAAATCAAACAGGAAAAAAAAAATGCTCTTTAAATAATGGCAATCCATTGAAAAGAAAGAGGAAACTCCAATGCAATGGGATGCATGCCAGTCCCAAAGTAAGAAGTCAAAAAGAAACCTCCAGGTGACCAGGATGTTCTGTTACTGACTGACCTATGTATAACCACCGCTAGCATCCTCTACTTTGGCCACTGCAGGCAGACATAGGGTGAAATAGTTCATTGGTCTGATCCAAGAGGCCGTTTCCTTTTTTTCATGAGCTCTCAATGAGAACTCATTATCACACAAATCCAGCCCTCAGGCTTAAAATCTGCTTTCAGGGTGTGGCGAAGTAAGTCTTGGAGCCTGATTGAAAAAGATTCTTAGAAAAAGATTGAAAGTTTTTGTGCACTTGGCTTGATGGGCATCGATGGAGATTAGGCAACCTCAGGGCATTCTGGTGTGCGTGGACATGCTGCCTTCCATTAACATGTCACGTCACAGCACAGAACAAGTTGAAGAAAACATGTTCAGGCTGGTTACTGCCAAAAATCAAGGTTCTTTTGCTATGGGCATCCGGAACAAATGGAAACTATGTTTGAAAACTTTCAGCTGCTCTTCCTTTGCTATTTTCTCCATCTCCTCCTCTGTCAGGATTCTGAGCTGCTGGGACAACTGGGAGGGATTCCACATCTCAACAAGCAGCAGAATCACAGATGTCGGGTGTGTTAACAAAGGGAAACATGCCTGCACCAGTTATTTAGCGCCTTCCTCCCTCAGCGTTAAGGAATACTATGGGAAACCATTCAACATTTCAGTCTTGCTTCTTTTTTTTTTCTTCTCCATCTCTGTTTCTTTTTCAATGTGAAGGAACATGTTATGTTACAGAGATGCTGGTACATTTTAAAAACATGTTTTCTTGACTTTACTTGAGGGATGCTATAGCTTAGTGCTATTGCCAACTGGGAGAGGTGCAAGGAGACAAAGAAAAAAGCGTTGGGACATGTGTACTCAAGTCTCTTTCATGCCACATCAAGAAAGAAAATGCTGAAGCAGTCCATGGCTCATCTGAGCAGTCAATTCATTTGCAGATGTCCTGTCCCAGATCTTGGTCTGTTCTTAGGTTTATAAAATTGTGTGGTGTCCCTCATGGAAGTTGTAACTTCTACTGAGCTTAATTTCTTCCATACTAGGTGTATTTGGATTATTCATTCAGGTGGTCTGCATCTATGTGTCATTATTCCTTGCTTCCCAATGAAGAAGATTTTTTTGTATTTCTAAACTAGACTGATTCTGTGTTATGCTACAACAGGGAAAAATGGTATTAAAACAGAAGGCGATTTCTTCCGTGGTGAAGGAAAGCGCCTGCACATCACTTTGGGAAGTTGTATATCTTTTGGGTTAATACATAGCAACGAGCATATACTAGATGCTGGGATGAAACACAGGTAGGTAGATACAAATTTGGGTTGAAAAATAAAGCTTTTTGTAGGAAACCATGTGGCTAATCTTTCTGCTTGAAAGGTGCGTATCTGGTATTTGCATGAAAACAGGCAAATTCATTCTAGGCTGAGTTTCAGCCTCCTGCCACTGTGCCGTAGGCATGGTCTGGGATCCTGGGGAACCTGCTGATACTGTTTCCTGATGACACAGTTTATAGCTCAGACTCGAGCACAGACAACAGGAGTGTTCATGGTTCCTCTTCTCTGGTGTGCTTTTCCATACTGACACCCTTCAGCTGGAGAGCTTTGGCACCCGCACACAGTGTAGCAGGGCTTTCAGTGAGGTGGTCTTATGGTCAGGGAGGTATGTTTTTTCGCTCTTCCTCTGTGCGTGTGTTTGGCAGGGGGTCTTCTGTTTAGAGCTAGCCATGTTATAAACCATTGAAAATCTTCCTTTCCTGTCTGGACCGTGTGCTGCATGGCCATTGCAGCAACTGCCTCTCTAGCATTTTCCTTGTGTCTCTTACTGTCATTTCCTACAGGCTGGGATTCCAGGTAACATACAGACAGCGTCAGCAATGGCAGCATTTTTTCCCATCTTCCTCTGCTTTAGACCGGAGGATTTCAATTCCTTTCTGGTTTCAGGTAAAAATTTTCTAGGAGAGGTATCAATCTCCAGCTAGTGCATTTAGGCCTATAGGTATGTTCTTAGGATTATTACCTTTGCTAACCCTTAAACATAGTCCATAGACTCATACGTATTTGTAGACCACAGCTCAGAGGAATGGTTTTACAGAAACCTTTAATCTGACTTGTCTTGTCTTAGACAACCGTAGCCCAATCTGTAGCCTGTTGTATAAAATGTTTATAAAAGTTGGAGACAAATTGTCTAGTACAAAATAGTTTATTTAGATTAAAAAGATTAGTAATAAAAACTCTTCCAGGCTTCTCATGAAATCACCAGTCAGTTAGTTGAGAGAGTCTAGAAGTAGGAGGATGTGTTTGTGCTTGAGATGACCGGGACGTGTTTCAGTTAGCTAAGGAAATAGGAAAGAGGTCAGGATCCTGCCTGAGACATCGTAGTCCGTGAGTCACTGGGAAGGATGAGTGTGGGAACACAAGAAGCAAAAGTTTAACAAGGCAAAGGCGACTGAGAATTAGGCCTATGTTCCTCCAAAAGCAAGGTTGCAAATAATAGTCAACAGAGACAGAGGCTCTGTTTTGTAGCTTGATCTTGTTTTATTTTCAATAGAACCAGGTCACGTTTTAGTAGCAACTTGAGACCGTCTGATCTGACTTGCTTTTTCGCCTGAATGGGATTATCTTTCCACTCTGATATCTTTCAGAGGGTTAGCAGGTGCGAAATTTCCTTTAAAATTACAAAAACTTCACCAACTGGAAAAGATCTTAGCTCTCTTTCAAATTTAATTGGAATTGTTCAGTAAGTTCAGATGCCTTTGGGAGGACCGAGGAACACACACACAGACAGTGCGATCATATGAGCTTTGTGGCTGTAGGGAAACATGTTATCGAGAAAAACGTGTGATTGAGAACCTATGGTTCCCCGTCTCTCACCCACATTGCCTCTTGGAAATACTCTGCAGTGCTTTTGGCTTGGTTGTCTAAAAAATGTGTGTACTCCCATGTGGATAATCCATTGTTTTTTTGACTGCGTATCCTTCTCTATTGCATGGATGGATTTATTGTGTTGAGAAGAAAATATCTATTACAGTGTGGAAAATCCAATAGTCTAACTCTGGTGATGATGCCTGAACAGATGCTATTACAAAGTCAGAGAACCAAATCTGGATTTTTATTTATTTATTTATTTAAAACCAAAGCACACACCTAGGAAACACTACCAAAATAACATTAGAAGAGCTGTATTGCACTAAGACAAGCTTTTTGGAAATGCTGTTTTGTGCTACCAAGTGAAACTTCAGATATAAGATACATTAATTCAACCTGTTGCATATTTCCACGATAGTACGGACTTTGGTAACATAGTCCCATGGTACACAGTCCTCCCTGTCCCGTCTCCACCTGACTTCAAGAACAGATCCTCACCTCATCTGAAATGGATGATGAATGAGGCAGAGTGAAGAAGTGCAGTTGTTCAATATATCTCTTTATTTCCATCATTCAGTGGGACTAACAGGCCTTTATTATCTGCCCCCTGTGCCAAACACAGAACAAACTTGTATTAATCCCAGCAAAGCTGCTCATATGCACCAGCAGGTGACTTTCACCACTTGGTCCAACTCCATCAGAAAGCTAGGTTTGGCTGGGGAAGGAGGTGTCTGCTTGTTTTCCTTGGCTGGCTTTGGCTAACAGCTCCTCTCTGTACAGGTCAGCTCCAGGCTGGAGTTAAGAGTCTGCTCAGGGAGAGAAGGGACCCTCTTCACAGAGTATGTGGATTTCAGTATATTCAGCATCCTGAAAAACCTCTCTACATTGCATTTGTCTCATTGCTCACATCTGTCTGAGTGAGCTACTGGAGGAGGAGAATCCTCCACATACCATATATTCTCTGAAGCACTGTAAGTCACAGTGGAGATACTGTAGCATTTGGAAAGGTGCTAGAGGAGCTGGGAGGCTGTGGGAGGAAGCAACCATTCCACAAAGCTGATTAAAAATGTCCTTGGGGGAGAGTTTGGCTCTCTGAGCAATGAGTTTAGGACTGGGTGATCCTAAATGAAGGCTCCAGTACTCACTGGATGGTATTGTCTGCTCCTCTGATTATCAAGCGTCTCAGTTGCTGGAGGGCTCTGTGTTGATAAAGTTCCTTTACTGAGGCAGCACTGCTGGAATTTTTCCTATGTAGGTTTTCATACGGCATGAACAAAACATCCCAGGCAGCCCGGCTTTGTCGTTGTTGCACATTCTGATACGTTCAGCTGTGTCTTAAAATACCTTTGAAGTGTATGATGATAACTTAGAAAGTTCCTAATCAGCCTCTGAAAATGGCTGGGTGTTTACTTTTTGAAGGTGGCACGTGTTGTGGTGGAGCAAAATGCAGTGCCCAGGAAAATTGAGAGCAAGAGAAAGAAAGGGTGAAGTATGTCCAATTCCCATCCAATTTCTTGCATCTCCTGTCCACCTGTACTCTGAATAAGCATGTTGGACTTTAAGTGAAGCCACTGTGAGTAATTTATATCCATAAAATGGGGTAAACACTTACAAGGGCATTGTGATTATTGAGGAAAAGAAAAAAAACCGAACACCAGAGACTCTGAAAATCTGGAGCTAGAGTTATACTTCAGAGAAAGTGAAAACATCAGAAATTTTGAAGTAACTGCAAAGGCACAAGGTTTTGCTTAGCCCTTTTCAGACAGTATGTGATTCTAATGCAAAGATTTGGTTTTGGCAGATGATTTGTTGTTAGATTTGTTTTTTTGCGGATGATGTTTAGCGTTGTGCAATTCACAGAGGTTCAGGACTGGGAGACAGATCCCAGCCACCCTCAGGTTGTGTCCTGCTCACCTTAAATTCCTCCTCCTGCTGCTGCTGTCACGGTACAGAGCAGCATCATTTTCTGTGCTGCGAGAAGTGCTCTGTACTTCTGAAAATCAGCCTGTTTATTCTACTGCTAACTCAGGAGATGGAGCACAATCTTTAACCGGTGTTTATAAGAATATGAATATAAATAGCTGTGTTAATGGTAAACCTAAGAGTGCCAAAGAAAGAAATGAGGAAGTCAAATGATATGAAAGTAATAGCACCATAGCCAAACCAGTGTGTTTCTATTGTTGTTTTTCTAAAACACTTATGGTTTCATGTATTAGTACTTACCTAATTAAAAGCAGGACATGAAAAGAGCAAGACAGGACACCTGGTGTAGTCACAGTTCCTGTTTTTTAGCTTTGCCTTTTCTTGATGTGTTTGCCTTGTAATTGTACAGCTTCTTAAGGTATTTGGGATATTAACAATTTTTAGAGGTACTAAGTATCCTTTTTTTAAAGGGTGAACAATGAGAGGATAGCAAAAATAAATTGCCCACCTGTAATAACACTTACTTTTAATGGATCAATTAGGCTTTGAAGGGAAGAATCAAGAGAGGTGGATGGGAGGAGAACGTGGCAGAGTTGACAATTTTGCTCTTGCTTTCAGTTGCTGTAGTGGAGGTGATCTGGTCCTTTGCTCTTCTCTGCATGTGTGTGTTGTCCTGTTTTAATTATGCTGGTGTCAGGAAAGTGAAATAGGTCCTCTGAGTCCTGCATAGGACAGGATGCAGTTTTGGAGGTTGTGGGAGAACTGGGAAACTTAATTTAACCATTTTTGCTAATACAGCCACAGAGATAATTTCTTTCCATGCAACAGCTGCAGTCTAGGGAGGCATTTGAATGAACAGCCTCGTTGTTTCACAGAGGAAGGGCAGGACCCAGGATTTCCTCTCTGGCTTCTCCCCACGTTGGTCCAGGAGAATCTACACTTGCTGGCCTCTGCGGGTAGCAAAAAGCTCACTTGCTGTGCTGGGTGTTGAATGTGGGGGAAGTAGCTCTTCACTGTGTGGTGGTTTAAGCAGTTTATTAGTATTTCAAGAATAATAGTGTCAAAGGCATGGCATCTGGCTCTGAAGATAGAGAATTTCGGGAGAGAATGTGTCTTTCAATGAGATATTTTTGATTTATCTCATAAAAATTGTGCTGACTGCAGTTCCCTTTAGTACCTAGGTACCTCTCAGAGAGCACAACTCTCCTTATGTCTCTCTAGTTTAGTAGGAAGAAAACTGTCCGTTGTTTGTCTGCCTACCTCATCTCGAATCCCAAACTTCATTAAGGTGAGAATAAGTGTAAGTGGTCATGCTGACATGACCACTTGGCAGATTAAAACCAGTGATGTAGGAAATTCTAGGCCGTATCTAAATAAAAAAGTGACAAATGCATTCAGTAATACGTATTTTTCAGGAAATAATAGGAGTATCATAACATACTGCTCATAGCTAGTACCTGCTGCTACAGGTACAGAGCACCGTAAGTACATGATGCTCTTCCAAAGTCACTTTGCAGCTTTAGTGGCTGGGCAATGTATGGAAGGCTCAAGGTCCATTGCTGCTTTCCTCCTGGGCAGAAGTCGTTGGTTTCTTTATGGCCGAAGGTCTGCAGGTTGTTTCCTCCAAATGACCCACTAAGGAACATGGGTGTTGGAATGGATGAAACTTTTTTGGTCTCTTCTGTTTCTAGGTGTAAAATAGGGTTTTCAACAGAATAAATCTTTCAATAAAATGTGCCATAGGTGTGGAAAGGTTGAGCTTCTATCAGGAATGAACTCCTGAAAAACACCAGTTGTTCCTTTTTGAGAATGTAGATGCAGTGCCCCATAAGAGTTGTCATTCGGATAGTTCATGTCCTTGTTATCCTCTCTTGGCTCTATCACCCATTGAATTGCATTCTCATGATGTGCTGTAACCAGAGGACAGAATGATCCATTGCACTGGCACAGCAAAAATTCGATGCATTCAGGGATTCTTTTTTTTTTCTTTTTTATTAATAATTCAACCATCAAAAGAGGGGACATGAAATGTCAGATATGTAACTTCCACAAGAAAGCTTGGTAAGTTTCTCAGTAGAAACGTTCAGCTTGGATTTTTTTTTTTTTTATGTTTGCTTGTTTCTTTGTTTGTTTTAAAGACAACGGAATAATTTGATTTCAAACTGTTAGTCAAGGGCAGCGATGACTAGTGAATAGTGGACAAACGGGCTCCTACAGCATGTTTATATTATTCCTTAAATGTATGAACTGTTGCTCTTAACTCTTGAAATCCTGTTGTTGGAAGCAGATTGTGAATGCACATAAAGCAGAGCCACTTGAACAAACTATCCAGTCCTGCCTCAAAGTAATTGCCACTTACTTTGTTTATAACATGAGCAATGCTGGTGACTTGACATTAGACTTAACTGCATTCCGTTTTGGTGCTAACTAATATTTATCCTTACGCTAGGCATAAATAAGCTGGGACTTCTCTTGAGGTAAAGAAGATATTGCATCTTTAATGGAATATAATAGGCATAAACAAGCCAATTGCCCTGCTTTGGGATTAGAATTATGTGATTTTTCTCCTTTTACATTTAACAAACACTGAAAAGCACTAGAAGTCATTAGGCAATCTTCATAAACACCGAGTTAAAATAAAACAACCATTCATCATTCATTTCCATGCATATTTCCCCCAAATACGTTATTGCCTGTGAAGACAGTCATTTTGCTCTTGTGCATGATGCTATGGAAAGCTGAAAGCTTTCAGCCCCTGACAGAGGCTTCTCAAAAATCTCAGTCTCTGCACAGTGGGGCTGTGTCTGCCTTGCTCTGGCATGCCAAGCAGAGTGAGTGTTTATGGACAAACAAGGAAGAAGGGCACCAAAATCCAAGTTTGGATGCCTGAAATGAGAGATTTAAATATGTTTCTAGTTCCTCCCTGCTTCGTCTAAGCACTTATATAGAGATTTAGGTACATAAACATCTGTTTTAGCTCCTTAAACAGGAATTTAAGCACCTACATTGTGGTTTAAGATACTTAAATTAGGTTAGAGAATCTAACCAATGTTCTCTTTCTGACGGATCAGGTCTGAGATCTTTCCTATGGAGGCAGTGTTAACGATGGGCAATTAGCAGAAACAGCATCTCAGTGCATAGTCACTTTGCTAGTAAAATCATCACTATGCATGATTGAGTGACAGCCAAGGCATTCAACTTTGACTACGTTACTAACATCTGCCTGCATCACAACACAAATTAATCTTATGGGAGGGATCTGAAGCAAGACTGACTTTCCCACTAAATCTTGAATTCAGATTCAGACAGATGCCATTCCCCTGTATCGTCCATCTCTATCGAGCTTGCAGTCTCCCACTCTCCCACTTCCCTTCATACAGAGCACCTTGTGAATCAGATTTATTTGAAGATGTCCTTAAAAGCCTTATGTGGTGGACAACAAATGAGAGGTGGCCATTGATCACAGCTTATGTGAAGTTAATGTGTTCTCTGGTCTTCATTGCTCTGTGGAAATAAGCCCTTGGACATGACATGTTGCTTGATTTCCTTCCCCCTTGTTTGTCATTGTCCTCGTTTGTCAATCAAAAGCGTATCAGACAGACCAGTTCAGGTGCAATACAGGGCTGCTTAAAGGTTTTGATGTTTGGGGAGGAAGGAGCAGAATGAGCATGTGAATTATTCAAGGGCTGACTTTGAACTATGTGAATTTGTACTATGCAAGCTGCACCAGAAAAGGGAATGTGAGGTTACTGCAGTCACTCAAGCCTGGGCAGATATTTGTCATTCCAAAACTATGCTGTTGAGGACTTTGGTTGAGGGGGAGCATCAGGGAGGGGAAAATGGAAAGTGGAATGTAGGTTCTCAGGATTGCAGTCTATTAAGAGGCAGAAGTGCCGTCATCACAAACTCACCTATTTTTCCCCCAGGGAAAAAGTGGAAACAGTACAGATAACATTACCTCAGGTCTCTTGGTCTGAATTTTGCAGGGTTTGTATAAATCTGGTCCAGTGTACATCCATGCATTGAAATTTAGATTGGGACTCTTGTGTTCAAGGGCAATGTGAACTACACTTTAGCCTCACTTGGGCTCTTATTCTCTCTGTGGGCTTGCTGTAACTTCAGCCTGCCTATGGACACCAAGTCTCTTCATGGGTTCAGCAAAGCAAGAGTTCGCAGGATGAGGAGTGAGGAAGAGATCACATTTACATATGCACCTGTTGGCCACAGAAAATCAAAATCATCCCTCTTTGATGATGAGTATCCTTAAATGCCACCATCCACTTCTGGGATGCCAGGGGAAGAGGTCTTCACAGAGGTGCCACTCCTCCAGCCTCTGGGGCTGTTTCTGCCTATAGCACACAGCTCTGTGTTCTGCCTGGCAGCCTTTCTGTAAAGCATTTCAGCTTGTTTTGTTACACAGTGCTAAACAGGCAGGAGGCATCTGTCATCTCTTCAGTGCCTGCGTGGAAGTCCCTGCGCCCCGTGGCTGCCGGCACCAACTGGGGGTGTGCAATGCGTTTGACTCTGCAGGATGTGCAACATTCTTCATTGTCCAACAGCTTCTCTGTGCCTCCCACCATGAAATGCTGCAGCAGAGGCATTTCTGAGGGTCTTCACTGGCATAGATGGAGAAGACTGATTGATGCCTAGATGTCATATTTGAAAATGAATTTTGCATGTCCGGTGATTTCTTTTTACTTTTACAGCATTTTTCCATGTTTTTCTTCTCCTTGGCTATCTAGGGAAGTCCATGCCTTGATAATGCTTGCCTGGAAATGCAGGCTGGGCTAGAGCTGGTGTCTTGCTGACTTGCTTGGATCCATTCTCATCTCATGGGATCTTCAGTATTAGTTGTCCATTTTCTCCTTTTCTGAGCTTTTTTCTTTTCGTGCCAACACCCTTGGCTGTACCATCTCCTAACAGTGAATGCAGCAGAGGGTTTTGTTCAAAATTTATTTCCCTGATGCCCAAAGATGGAGAAAATTAGTAAAAACCTGAGTCAGCACCTCCTATAGTGACTTGAAAATGGGAGGGTTTTCAGCGATCCCCATGTTCAAATGGTCTGACACTGTGATTAAGGGAGGCAAGGGTTCATGTCCTATCATGTTTCTTTGACATTTGGTTATCTAACTCACCAAGGAAAATTCTCATCTGAGTTACATGTCTACATTTTAGTGTGTCACTGGTTTAGTACATTATCTTGTTTTCTCTATGACTAAAGGATTTTTAAATTTCCCAGGTCACCAGCAAGAGCCCAATCCAGCACCATTTAGGCAACATTACTAAAATTACAAGGTGTCTTTCGTCTATGAGGACCCTCCCCCCACGAAGTCCTTTATGATGGGGATTAGGAGGTCATTCTTTCATCCTTGCAGCCTTTATTGGGGTGAAATGCAAGCACTGTTACAAGCACTTAGCACGGTTAAGCAATAACTTAGTTGGGGCTGCAGTATTTACTTGGGGCTGCAAGGATGCAAGACTTAGGGAGGCCCAATCTGATCATTATTTACTCCTGAGACAAATGTCTAAGGAAGAGTTTGATATAGTCCTGTATCACTGGGTTTCTGTGTGGAGCTGTAAGCAGGGTTTTGTGTGGTCTGGGATGTAGGGAGGCCATGGGGGAGGGAAAGACAGTATCAGAGATGAGAAAAGTTAAATAGCTGTAGGAGGATGCTGATGTTTACAGAGCAGAGGCAGGGACACCTTCTTTGGCTATAGCAAAAGCAGCATGGCATGGTATGGCATGGCATGGTAAAGAAGAAAGGAAATGCAAAACTGAGGGTCACACTAAAAGTACAGACTATGAAGTGCCATGGCCGGGGGCGGGCATAGAGGGACCAATGATATACAAGTAGATATATTTTTTTAAAGCAGCTTTTGGGGCTCTTTACCTAAAATTTCCTTAGCCAAAGTTTCAAATGTCAGGTCAGACAAGGGGAAAAAGTCGTAACTTTGCAGGAGGCGAGGCCGGAGTTGAAGGTGAAAGTAGAGAGCACAGTGATGTTAGTCTAAGCAGAGACCCAGTAAAAGGTCTTGGGTCATTCTACAGAGCTACAAACTGACACGGCATTTTCCAAAGAAGGCCTGTAGCAGTCAGGTACCTCTTGCAGTTGCGTCCCCTGGACTGGGCATCCATATCCCCTTGGCTCTTCAGACTATCCTCTGTCTGTTCAGTGAACTCTTGCTATCCCACTTGGTGTGATGAAAGAAACTGCTAAAACTGGAGGCTGCTGAGTGCTGTGCTGCCTCTATTCAAATCTCTAATGAGCTCCTCCTTGTAGCTCTAGGTTTAATTAGTTTTCATTGCAATATTAATGATCCAAACAAACCATTTTAACTTTCCTGTTGCACAGCTGGAATCTTCTTATTTAGCATTCTGCTCTATAAGGGAATCGCACCAACTTCCTTTCCCCTCCCCCATTTGTCCCATTAATATGCATTAAAATCACAGTCTCATTGGCATAGAGTTTCAGACCTGCTATAAAACTCTAATAATTTCTAAAAATGGCAAGACTGAACTAATGGCAGAGCCTCATCCAAATAATACAAAGATAGATTTCTCCCAGAGTTTGATGGCAGTGATGATTAATACTTAATTTATTTATTTACAGTCTATCAGCACTTACAAAGATTTTCTCATTCCTCTGAGCACACATACAATCTCTCTTGAACTCCATGGTATTACAGCAGAAATGTCTGATCTGTTAGTCTTCAACAAAAATGCCTTCTTTCTCTCTTTTTTCCCTCAGGAGAAGGGCATGCCCTGCCCTTCCCAGAGTAAATCTGAAAACTGCACATCTCAAAGTCTTCTCCTACCACAATGGAATAGGTGCATCTCGCATTTCCCTCTGAAATCGCTGATAGGGAAGACTTTTTGTCACCTTCTGGTGTGTTTCAGCTCCTGGACTCAATGTGATTTGTGGAGACTGAAATAAATTGGATTGTAGATAATCTGGGGATCTTCGTGTTGAAGGATGCTAGAGAAGACTAGACTCTCCCATGCTGAAGGACTGACGTGGAGTCTTGCCAGCACCTTCTCCTTCCTGAGCCGTAGAAATCATGGGAACGTTGGTAGGAAGGAAGCTCCAGAGTCTCTTGCCCAACCTCCTTCTCAGAGCTGGTCTGTTGCTAACACTAGATCTAGTCAGTTTTGGCTTTGTCTTGTTTAGAAATGAAAGTTTTCTAGGAGCCTGAGGAGCTGTGCTCTGCAGATAGGCTGTCAGCAGCTGGATAAAAGGGTTTGCCGGCCATACTGCACAAGCAGAGGTCAAGATACAACTCTGAAGGTGCCAAAGAGATTTCGTGCCACTTGCAAAGAGTCATTTTCATTGGGATTTACTCTCCTAAGTGCTCACATTGTTTTTGAAAATAGGACTTTGGAGTGTGAGCATGAACATAAAGGGGTGAGGTCTGATTGCTTGCTTTGGCATTGCCTGCAGGGTCTAAGTTCAAGAGAGCAATGAGTGACTTGATTGCAGAGCGCCAGCCCCATGGCCCAGGCAGTGGAGAGCTGGAAGTGTCTTACTCGGAGCCCCTGCTCTAGGAGCCTGATGTAGGCAGTCTTTCCTCACGCAGAACCCCCAACTCACCCCTTCTCAAAGAGGCGTGTCCTCACAGAGCATTTTCCCTATGAAGTCATCAAGCCAGATGTGAGCTAGACACACACTGCTATACCTAAATCAAGCATTTCTGGTACCATAGACTTACTTGAAAACCAAAGCAATTCATTAAGTGCAGGAAAGAAGTTGCATCATCATGTTCTCCCCTGGATGCTGGTGTTGGGAGAATCATCCAGGAGATAGATTGGGTACTGAGGGTCAGGACTTCACTCAGTGGTCCCAGGGCTCTCTCCGGCTGTGTAGGATGGTAAAAATAAAACTCCCTGCCTCCTTCTAGCTGTGTTTAAATATCATATTTTTTTTCTGTCTACCTAGCTGACTACATAGAGACCTTTAGCGGGTAGGTATCTTACCTAGTGGGATTCATGACCCTTTTTCTTAACTTTTGTGATCTCACAGGGGAAAGACTTCAACGTGTGGAGTTTTTTGCCAGAACATTTCTCTGCAGCAGAAGTTTCTTGAAGGTTTATATCAGTGAGCTGGTTTTGGTAATGCTGTCATGCTGGTTTCCTTCGTGTTTACAAGAGTTTGTCACTCATTTGTTGCAGTGGAGTATAACTGAATGGTAACCTACAAAAGCACATTGTCAACAAGTTGAAATGTATTTATCCAAAATGCTCCTGCTGGGAAGTTATAGGAAGCTAACTTGTTTGCTCCCAAGTGGGAAAAGGCAAGAGCGTGTGTTATCCCTTCAGAAATTGTGAGAGTAGAAGGGGAGAGAAGGAGACAGGGAAAGGAAGGATGCTATCTCCTTGCTCATCTGCAAAAAGTGCAGGTAAACCTTACGTGAACTGAAAGTAGTATCAGAATCATATCCTGACAGTGTGCCAGGGGTATGCAGCCTGCACCACAGTGTGGCGTGGTGGAGGACCCTTTCCCTGGTCTGGAAGCACAGCTCATTGCCGGGCCATGTCCCAGTTTGGAAGGGCACCGTCAAGAAAGGAACTTAATAGCAACAGGGAGGTAACTACCCCAAGGTTTCATGTAGCCAGAGTTCCCTATAATGCCTTGCTGCAGTTGACAGTACAACAGCATGAAAATGAGCAGTTCAGACACATTTCTTACTCCAAATGCAGCTTTTGTTTAAGATTAAAACTAGTAAACTCTCTTATCACTTTCAGCTAGCTGCAGCTTACCACACAAATATCTCTCTTACTTGGTTTCCTTTCCCTATCAGTAAATATCTCTCTCCACCTCTGGGAACACACTAGTGCCTCCCAAAAGCTCAAATTAAATGGTTCACCAAAACCAACATGTGCGGTGGATGTGTCTGTTAGTTAAAACTGAACCCAGAGCATTCTAGCTTCTACTGGTATTTATGGTTAAGCATGCCAGCAAGGTTTCAAACAGTATGTCCATACAGGTCAGCGTGGCTTAACTTAAACGAGTTTAACATCACTCATTTCACTGGAATTTAAGCCAACACATTTTACAACATATTTGCTGTAAGCTGCAGCAATGAGCGCATGGCTAGTTAGCATGGTTCTGTTGGTATGTGGTGGTGATAAACTTGTAACCTAGTTTGCCACAGGAGCACATCTGACTGCAGGTTTAGTGTGTTACACAAAATTTTGTCATGAATGATTGAACCAAGTCAAACAATACACTAAGTTTTAAGCAGTATAACTTAGGGCTCAGACTGAGGTCTGAGTATGGTTTACCACATATCACTACTTACTTACCCAGAGGCTTATTATCCTCTCTAGTCTGCCAACATAATTATGTGTGGTTTCTCCCTAACCCAGTTCCATCAGAGAGAAGAAGTTTAGTTTAAGTTCTTACTGGGAGGACTTTCAGTCTGTGCTGTTTCTGCAGAGTCAGGCTTGGGGAATCCAAAGGGACCAGTAAGATCTGGAGTGGGAAGATGGGGCAGTAAGGCTCAGCCAGAAAACTGCTAGGCACTAACCTCCTGACTGGCTTTACAGCAATCTGCACAGCATGTGTAACTGCAGCTTCAGTGACCTGCTTTGCTCTTTCTTCAGTCAGTCCCTTAGCCAAAATAGTGCCGTCAAACTAAAATCAAAGTAACTATACCAAGGGACGGATCTGTTTTAACAAAATTGTTTTCTAAATTGATTTAAATTGGTGTTCAAACTGTGTGCACGGCTTCCTTCAGTGACAGAAGTGTGATTTTACCTCTTTCTATTCCTGATAGCTCTGCAGAACCAAACCACCTGAGAGGGAACAGGCTTCTGTCTTTCCATAGCTGGGCATTTCCACTAAAACCGAGCCAACTTTTGATAACAAAATTGTAATTGTCAGTGATGTTTCAGTTAAGAGCCTTGGGTGACTTTCTGCTCAGACTAAATCACGTGGCACTTAGGGAAACATCATTTTATCTCATAACAGAGCACATCTTTCATTGCTGGTGGGACTGACAGCATCTCTTAACACAAGATTTCAGGAGAGCAGATGCTTCATATTATTTCTATTTTCTTGGCACTTTGAACCTTTGCAACACCAGCCAGCTTCAGGTTTTCATTCTGCAGCTGTGAATGTGAACTTACGTGTTTTTTGGAGGACTGAGGTCTGACTGCCTTATGTTGAAACCATTTAACTGCACTGTCCTCTTTTTAAATGAAAGAATCATTTCTTGTGCTAAAAGAAACATAAAAAATGATATGTTTTGGGGATAAGCTGGTGTGTCTGCATTAAATGCTGAATCTTTTGACTCTCAACAGAAGCATTAGGGCCAGCAACCTTGTCTTACGTGCGGATGCACTGTAAGAGAAAAACCCAGACACCTACCAGCGATTTCAGCAAGGGCATTTACAAAGACGAATGGTACTGCAGGAGCTAGGTGCATTTATAGTTGTTTATGAATAATTAATAATTATATTAAAGGTGTAGGGTTGACTGGGCAGGCTTCTTCTTCTGGAATTGAAATCTCGTCTCAAAATCTTTAGCCATTTAGCTTGTGATTGAAAGCTGCGTGGCATTTCCACATTGGACCTCATTGCAGGGAAAGACTTGAAGCTGTCAATTGTTCCAAGAGCTAATGGGGTCATTAAAAATGTAGCGGCTTACTGGGGAGAAAGCAGGGCGGGTGGGGAACACGTGTTACTAGCATATGCTGTAACTGGACTGTAAGTGGTCTCCACATATTCATGAATGATGGCTGACCTCTACTCTGCTAGGGCACATGTGTGCACGTCCATCATGACAACACACTCTGAACTTACTCCATCAGAGGCCCTTGGGAACATAACCCTTGTATCTGTCTCCAAATATAGCTCTGCTGGTCTGCAATATAAGGCAGTGGGGAGAGCTGCTGGATCGAGGAGCCGTTTGGAAACTGTGCTGCAGTGATATCCACCGAGATCTCTATGCCTGGTTGGTGACCTTCTTCGCTAAGAGGCAAATGTCTGCAGCTGGTAAAAGAAAAAGATGCCTCTGAATGCCTTTCCACTTTTAAAAGCTCCTCATTGCTGGCTCAGCAGAGCAAGTGAAACCCCCAAGTGGCAGCTCTTACTGTACTTGTACTGTATGAATGTATGCAGCTATACATCTGGACAGGGACACATGTCCCAAGCAGAGGGCTGGGAATAATTCCTGGAGCTGCCTCTGACTTAGAGCTAGAGCTTTTACCCGAGCCAAACCACTAACTAGGAACAGTTTCAAAGTCAGTTCCTGTGAAAATAAGGCCAGTAACCCCTCTCTGCCTCAGCCTCCTCCTTTGTAACCCCTTTGTAAAATAAGACTATGTAACGGCTCACAAGGGATTATGGAAGACTCATTCATTTGTATTTAAAGTACATCAGCATCTTTGGAGAAAAGTCCCTTATTAGAGCAATAATGACTACAAACAATAATAACAATTCTGTTATCACTGTGAAATGGCAGGGATTTGGTCAACACCACTTGACTACAGCTTTGTTTGTCCTGTAGATTACAACAAAGAACAAATCATCCTCTCTAAGTGTTTTTGAACATGGAGGATGAAAATGATATATTGCTATCTTTTAAAAGAAAATTAAAACTTTAACTCTAAGGTGTGTGTAATAAAATGGCACTTTAATTCTCTAGTGTGCCATGCAGGCTTCTTCTGTTAATTTATTCTTTTCTTTTCTTTTTGTGCTTCATGTAATATTCTGAAGTTATTAATGTGGCAATATATTTGACCACAAAAACCTGCCTTCTGGTGTTGTTAAGACTGTGAATTAACTCCACAAATGGAAGGCATTTCTGACTTTAAGGCAAACAGATAATGCTTGGGATAAAATGATTAGCAACATGACAGATATGCAAGAACTTCTAGGGGAAGGTTTTCCCAGGTATCTTGCCACGGTGTGTGGGCTTAGGTCTCACGAGCCTGTGGGACTCCAGCTGTCAGCAGCGAGTCTCTGCGGTGCAGTGTGTGGTGCAAACACCTGTGACCACCACCACCTGAGCTGCTGCAGCCCCTGGGACACAGTCACTCGATGCAGCTGATTCCCCCTGAACAGCACTGCCACTGCTATGCTTGGATACCTTCGTGGGCCAGAGTGAGGGTGCTAGGTGCCACATTGGGGTCCCTGCAACATACACCCCAGTGCACCACACACTTGCAAAATTCACTTGGTAAGGTAGCACCTCAGCCCTCAAATGGCTTGGATATCACCTGTCTTAGCTGGGTAACCCAAAACCCAGCAGCAGCCCACAGAAAGGCATTTGGTGGGATTGAATTCAGTTCAGTGCAATCTAGACCAAATACTTGTAATTCTGCAAACACACAAAACCAGGACTAAGATGTGGACCTAGAAATGCCCAATCAATTTCACCTTGTACCTGTGAGCTAAGTCATCAAAGGCTAGCAGAGTGCTGCCCCTTGTAGTGGTTGTAGCATCAAGCCCTGAAATCACCAGTGCCAGCCTAGGCTGTAGGTACTTGCAAATAACTTTCCTGATCTGACTCATTCCTTTATCCCTGTGCTTAGGCATTTGCAGGACTCATCCTGTGTCAGTGGTACAGTTTCCATAGAATGCAAATTAATGGGCACAAGTTCAGTGTTGTTAAGACTGTGAATTAACTCCACAAATGGAAGACATTTCTTAGAAGCCTAGTTGCTAATGGCCACTTCTCATGGCTACTGATTTTCCACCCTCTTTTCAGGCCTTGCTGGTCAGACCATCAGCTCCAGCGCTGTTGTGTGAGTGTTTACCTGATACCTGAGCTCCCTGACTCTTGGCACAAGCAAGAGACAGGTCGGTTGGTGTTGTCTTTGCCAGTGGCTGGGCAGAGGCAGGTTGCATTGCCCTAGCCCTTTTTTGGACTTATTCTGGAGAAGAATGAGGTACGGTTAAGGCAAATTTTTCATTTGATGAATGAAGAGTTGAACTGTGACTGCTCGTTCCCCTCACTGCTTCCAGGCAGAGAGCTGCTGAAGTGAGGCCAAGCCACTGCCACCCTCTCCTCCGTCCTCCAGCCTCTGTGCTCAGCACACTGAGAGCTGAGGACATGCGCTTTTTCCAGGGCTGTCAAATGAACAGTGAAAGGAAACAGACTTAAAGGCTCATTTAACTGGAAACCAGCACCTGTCTTTTTAGGCGAAGGCAGTGTTTGCTTGTCACTCCTGTCAGCAGCATGGGCTCTACCCGAAAGGCCCTTTAGGCACCTGATTATGTAGGAGGGGGAGCTATGTTTTCGTGCTGCAACACCCGCAGCGCTGGCGGGCTGTGGGGCGAGGGGAGGCGGGTTCGGTGTCAGTCCTGGGGGATATCACTGCCAGCGCTGCTCAGACCCCTCGCTCGCGCAGGGCGCGCCGCCGCGGCCCTGCCGTTTCACTCTCCTAGCCACAGTAGGGGAAGGAGGGCATCGGCGCGGGCAGAATTTCTCTGTGAGGGTGACTGGGTACGTATCTCTTTAGTTCATCTTTCTGGGTGAAATGCTGTTCCCTGACTGATTTTGAAGTGAAATATAACACCCTTCGCTTATGTGAACTTGTTGCTGGCGAGAGATGGCACCCTGTCTTGCTCAAATTTGCCAACGGTTTCAGTGTCCACCTTCTCTTTTCCTCTTTTTAGCCTAGCTCTAAAATCCCGTTGTGTTGCAGTGGTCAAGAATGACACTTGGGTCTGACAGCAAAAGCTCACGGCAAAGGCAGCCCGGGGGTTCGGTGCTTGCCCGGCACTGAGAGCACAGCAGGGCTGCTCGGGCAGAGTGACAGCTTAGTGCGGTGTGCTTAGGAAGGCTGAAATGAAGGGACTTAGAGGAGAATGCTTAATTCGGTTAGGCGCCTTTGATTTGATCCTATAAAATCTTAATCTGCTCGTATTTCCTGCTGGAAAATTCGCAAGGAGTCAACAGAAATAGGATCAGACCCACAAAGTTTAGAAGAAAAACAATGACTTTGGTTGTTTTGTTGCTCTTAGTTTTCCCTTTAATCTTTCCTTATTTTTGTAGGACTTTCCCAGTATCCCCACTCCCTTTACATCTCTTGTGCGTATTTCGTTTGTATTTCCTCGCTCTGGGGATCTTAGCCATTGCTGGGTTTCAGTCCCTTTTCTGGGGGCCAGAGTTCTGCCACCTCTCTTCAGCTGCCTCAGCACTCGGTGCCTAGGCTAGGCCAGTCAGGAGGGCTTCCTCTCTCACCCATGGGGAGGACCGTGTCCTGAGACCATGATTCTTCCTGCAGGAAGAAAGGCATTTCAAACCTCTCAGAGGTGTCTGCTACCCTCCATTGATGAGAAAGGGAGCCTAGATGGCCAGTTTAAACTTGTAAAAGGCCAGCACTGGGTGTGATAGATTCTGTCCGCTGGATCTCATCTCCTTGCTCATACAGGATATTTTGCGCTAGAGTTTTTCTCTCCCTCACATCACCAATTGTGAACCATCCATGCATTCAAATGCTGGAACAAGTGTTCTTGAGTGTCTCTGTCCCCTGAGGGTGAATTGTTGCATTCTTGCCCCCTCCCAATAATAATAATAATAATATCTTCTATTTATAGAGCTTCAAAGATTCCCAAAGAGCCACCTTTGGGATGGAGCATACCAACAGTTAGCTAGTGCATAGCAACCCTAGACAACAACTTAAGACAGATGAATGTATCCAGTTGAAGCTGAAGATGAGATTTCATTTGGCAGAAGATAATTGCAAAAGTTATTAATTATTATTGTTGTTGTTATGCAGCTCTAGACTCAAGAGCAATAGGCACTTTCTAAATACTACCAGTAGGTAGACAAAAGAGCAAAGGCATTATGATCATACCATAGTAATTTGCAGAAGGCAGAATGTGCTAATAAAAATCATCCCTTGGAGGTTTTCCCATCTAGGACTCAGCATAAGCTGATGAATAGTCCATAATGCTGGAAGAGGAGAGAGCTGGATTCTCTTCCTGGCTTTTCTATAGATTCACAGTGTAACTGAGCATATAGTTTAGTTACTCTGAATCTAACAACATGTCTACACAGCATGTTGTAGATGTTTAACTAAAGGTGAGATCTGGAAAGCATTCCAATAGAAGTATTTGATATGAATTTCTATGTGTTTATTCAAATTGACAGTAGTTAGGTTTTTTTGCCTTAAGCAATGTGTGTACACGGGACCTGGATTTATAGATCATCTTCTCTGAGTGCAAGGTTAGGTACTTGCTTACTCTGGTACTGGCCACAGTGGAAACCCCTAGTATACTTGATGACTGTTGTTAAAATCTCACAGACTTCACAAACTAATCTAACTCATAGTAAACATAAGGACTGTGTGATTATATCTGAAGTATTCTGTGGAAACAGTGAGTTTGCAAATGATTTTTGAAGGCAACTATGAGAATTTGGTGGCTATAATTTTTTACATTTATGCCAAAATAAATGGTAAAGCTGTGAAAAGTAAAAAGGAAAAAACCATACATCAGAGCATCTAATGTTGAACAATGTAAAATTATTGTTGTTTAAATAACGTTTAATTTTCATTCATTTCTATTTACACCACCAGTTCCTTGCTTTCTTTGTATTTTCTGGTCCTGCATTACTAACATGGAAGTTTTGTATTCATTTCTTCAATTGTTTTCCTAAAACTCTGTAGACTTTCGGAATTCGTAGAGGTATTTTTTTTCTGCTGAGATGTTTCATGCTTGTCGTGCTCAACTAGGCTGGAAAAAGACTAGTCCAAGGTCTCATTAGCATCCCTTCTGTGAGGACAGCACAAACTCCGTCTTTAAAGCAATAAGCAAACAGAGCATGTTCCAGCTCCCACTCATGTCTCTGGAAGGGTTTCTGTTGACTGGAGCTGGCTCAGCTGGCTTCTGCAGTCAACATCAATTTCCAAAATATCCAGCTTCCATGCGTCACACTGAAATGTCTGAAGGGCTATTGTCCTTCGGCAGGGTTGGAATATTGAAATCAGTAGGACTTGTGATCCCAAATGACATGGACACTGTTGAAGGTATCACCAGTGGAGACATCAAACCTTGCTTCCTTGTTCAGGCCTGCCTGCATATACAGTCATTTTCTTAATGGATTTCAGATACACCTTGAATTTGGGAATTACTGCTGTATTTTGAAACAGCAATACTTTCTCTCAACTTACAAAAAAATTGCAGTAAAAATGCACTTTGAGCTTGCAATGCTTAAATGCTTCAGTCTGTGCTCTACATTGTGTGTAAACACTTCTGCTGAAATCACTGAGAATATCTGTATGAGTGAAGTTACGGATTTGCTTAGAGCCCTGATTCTGCGAACTTGTTTAGTTTTGTTCCTAAAAGAAGAGCCCCTGATCTCTGCAGGAAGATAATTAATCACATGCATGTTTGCAGGATTAGAATTTTCATCACTAATAATTTTATTATTTGTTTTACATTTATCTTTTTTGCCTAAAATGCCTTTGTAAAGTTTAAAGGAAACCAGTTGTGACATTTTTTTAAAAGACAATATTTATCTCTTTATTCCCATTATATTTTTCTTCAAATATTTGACAGCATAAATTTTCTAATGAGTTTTGCAGACTACAAACCTTTAAAAAGCGCCTGAAGTCAGTGGGTTTTATGACCATAATTCAAACCACATGCCTTTTCCTTAATGGAATGAGATTAAAGAAGTATTCTTTTGTTTGCATTTGTCAGTTTATTAATACCAGCCACTTTAGTGCATATGGTACAGTGAATTTCAGTCCTAGGAATCACTTTACTGCTAAGAGTAGTCTCTGATTACCTGGGACTCATCTGGTTAATCTTCATTAAGGAGTTGTGACATAGTTTTTAGGCCTGGGGGATTCTTAGGGGGTTCTTTGATGCTGTCTTCCCATCTATTCTACATATCTCACTGACCCTATTCTCCAAGTTCAGCTACAGGGAAAGGATGAAGATCCATCCCTAGTTTTTCAGTCCATCCAATTCCCTAGGCATGTTGTGCCAAGGACCTTGCAGCCAGGTCCTAGGTTGTGTCAACCAGCCCAGGTGTACTGCAGGCGGAGGAACTGGGACTGATTTCTGCAGCGAATCTGCACAACTGAGCTCTATTTCTGATTGCCACATTTCTGTTTTCTCACTTTTCTGCAGCGGTTGCTTTCTGTTCCTCATTTGGCTCCTTTCTTGTCAGTCATTATTTAGCACTGTTCTGCAGAGAAGCACATTTGCTATCTTTCAGACCAGGTTTTTAGATGTTCTTGGCCTTTCTGTGTTTGCGTGAATTCCTCCCGCTAACACTGATAATCTCGCTGCGTCACCATCTGTTGGCTTCTTAATCTTCCATTCCTGACATTCAGTAAAACCTTGAACAATTACACATTGGCTTTTTCTGAAAGGCTGGGCATAAACTTCTAGTTCTCTCTCTAGCGCTTCCTGTTTTACTGAATGCCAATTTTAGATTACTTACTCTTCTTAAACGCGACTTAAATTCCTATCATTTCAGAAATACACTATTATAATTCCTCGGATTACTGGAATGGGAAAAAGACAGAAAACTACATTGCTTTTCGTACTTAACTGGTGCGTTCTGATCTGCTAGTGGACTGGAAACAGGTTAGGCAATTGTGTTTGCTGTGGCTTGCATACTAGTGGTGCCCATTTTTCTGCCAAGATATGCAAAACTGAAATATTTTTCAAAATCTTTTGTGGTTTCCAATACTCCTTTCCTGGGAAAGGTTTTGAGCTAGGAAGAGAGTTGGTTTGAGAAGGAAGAAGTGCAAATTTAAATTCCTTCCCTGTCTGATTCATATCTGGGCTGAAACTTCTCTCCTAAGCCACGCTGGCCTTCCCCTCGCTGCCCACCTGTGCTCCAGCACAAAACCAAGCAGGTGGACGTTTTGCGCCCCAGTATTTTCTGAACACATTCTGCAGTGCTATGAGTTTTTGAGATAATACAAATATGTTTTGAAACTTCAGTGACTGCTGAGGAATAAAATTCTCATATTTTCTTCTGCTTCACTGTTTCCTCTTCCTGCCCACAGGAAGTGTATTCTGCAAACCAAAAAAGGAAAGCCCATGTAATTCAGGCAAACTCATTAGCCTATAACAAGTTTTCATGTTTTATCTTTTTTCTCCTCACCCCTCCCCACCCAGAGATAAACCCGCATTTGAACCGCAGCTACCTCTGCAGTACCAGCTGTACTGCAGCACAACACAGCTTCCTCTTGTACAACATTGGTATTCCCCAGCGTCTGGGGGGAATCAGCCCTGCAAACACTGCCCAAGCCCCATCTCTCGGTTGCAAAGGAACCTGGCACAGGGCAGGGCCAGTGGTTCTGTGGAAACTTCCATGGAAATTCATCCAACGTGTTGTGTGAATTGCAAAGTATTGCATGAAATGTGGATGGGGGTGTGGGGGGCTGGAACAAAAATCTTACTGGCTTGTTCACCTTGTCTGTGGTGGGGTGATACAGTGCAAAGGTCTCTGAGAGCAGCCATGTGACACCTCTAGGTGGACTAGACTTCTAGCTGCTTGGGCTCTCATATGATCCCCTAAAAATAGCATCTTCTGTTTCCCATCGTTGCTGTCCAGCTATTTTAATTAGCCTGTGGTCTCCGGTTTTTGCTTTGTGATTTGTAAATAGAAAATATTTACTCTAGGCCAGTAAATCCACATTCCTCCAATCTGTCTTCCTAAATTAGATGGATTATAGCTATGTTTATAAAATACCTAATGCATTTGTTCTGATATCTCTAAATGTCACTGGCTTCTACATAATGTTTTTAAAGGGAACTAATTTTTAGATCACTCAGACTATTTACAGGCATTTTTTCCCTCATCTGACCTGTCACAAGTGTGCTCATTTCTTAACCTTTAGTTGAAAGACTGATTCATTGCCTGTCCTGGGACAGGCTGAACCTCTCCTGCAAATTGCAAAGTGCTGTCGGTTCCTGCTCATTTCACTGACAATGGCTTGGAAGGAAAAGGTTTCCAAAGTAAATTGGTACCCAGTGGGCAGGTAGGTACCTAACATGGTTTTCAGCTATTTTGGATAGTGCTGTCTCTTTGAAAATCCTTTGCAGGATTAAACCTTTACTTACAGAATAATTTAGCCATCTTCTGGTTTTTAGCATTTCCTGTAGTAAGTTTCTTTTCTGCCACATCTGTCTTCCACTCTTGGCAGAGTGTTTAATAGTGGAACAGTTATACAAAAGCATCTTTTTGGGGTTCTGCAGATATGATCAATGTATGTGAGGCAGCTGTCTTACCAGCAAAAGCAGGACTTTGCTCCTGACTGAAGAGTCAGTTTGAGTCAGGGGAAATAAGCAGGATGTGGTCGCGACTTGCCAAAACTGTTACTGAGGCTGTGTCTTTAGAGTCCTTCTAGCCTCCGTTATGTCCCTGAAAGCCATAAGAGGGCTGCTGAGCCCCAGTCTGGTGCCACAGCCAGGCACCTCCCAGAGTTTTAGGATGAGTGTTCAGGGCTGGAATCCAGACGAGTTGTCTCTGAGTCAGCTGAGTCTGGGTGGTATTGATGGGGCAGCAGCAGGGAGAGCAGATCAGGCTGTAGAAATTCTTTTAAAATGGAATTTAGGGTCATATTCACAGAGCTAAAAAGATGGACAAAAAGATGGTGGAACCAATGTCTGCCAGTGATCACAAATGCAGTCAAAGCTGAAAAGTAGCAAAGTTTGTTGTTTCATGAGAAATCTGATTTCAGAGAAAAATCATAGCATTTCGTTTGTTGGAAAATAATAGCTTCTACTACTTTCTGAGGACAGGATGAAAATAATTTTGATATTGTATTATATTAAACACCATATTATAAAATTCTGAAAGGTGAAATCAAGGAAATACTTCTTTGTGCTCGAACCATGCTGAAGTTTCTTCCAGAGCTTCCTTTTGCAGTGGATTTTTACTTTGCCAGGCTTCATTCAAAGCTGCAATAAGGGCAAATAGAGAAAGCTCCAAGGTCTTAAAAAATTAAAATTTCTCTCCTTGTCAGAGCTCTAGGAGTCCCTGGAGTTGGGACCGATAAACTCCAGCTGCTGACAAGGTTTGAGCCCTAAGGAGTAGCCCTGGAGAGATGCTGTGGATGGGTCCTGCACCTGTCTCATTGCACAAATTCTGCACAAGGAGTGGATAAGCAGCCCTTCCAGCAAGGTGGAGAAATAGCCCCGAGGGAAGAGGCTGCAGGACTGCTACTGGTGCTCAGGTGCTGGTGACCCTTCTGTCCTCACCTACATCTGCTCAGCTGGCTTTGTCAGGACAGAAGCTGGTTCAAACCTGAATGTGTATTGAGGCTGGAGCCAGAAGAGGATACAGGCAGAGAGGAATATGACAGAGATCTACTCGTCATTTCCCCTGATACCAGGTGCAGCACAGCCTGTGTTGGCTAACAGGACGTGCTGAGCAAAAAGTGCAGCCTTGATCTTGTTCCACTTTGGGTGAGAAAATACCTATAACAATACTGAGACATCTTCCTCCCTTGGGACCCTCAGGTCTCTGCTGCCTCCTGGAGTCAGGGAAGGAGGGTAGGTCTGACCAGAGCTTTTGCACAAAATCCAGCTGCAGGAGGAAGCAGTGATGTTTTCATATTCAGTAGAAAATATACAGATGCTCAGGCAAGTCCAATGCTTCCTAGAGGAGAATGCAAAACTGGAGACCTCAGCTCATTTTCAGGCATGCTTTCTCCTCCAGCAAGGTGTGAAATGCAGAGATTGCAAGAGGAGGAACAAGTGGAGCACCCCCTCCCCAGAAACTGGGAGCATTTCCATCATCAGAGGAGGTGTGCATTCAGATCAGTTTGAGCATGGAAAGAATTTGCATCTAGGCTGCTGACATGCTGCAAGAATAGGACAGAACTGGCAGCCACCTCCTCATCCGGACTGGTCTCATGGAGGTGGAGCCTCTTTGCTGGAGAACAAGCTGGGGGGCTTGGGCTGTCCCAAGGAGGCAGGTGGAGCAGCATCTGGTTTACACCATGACTCCTTGCTCAGCACTGTAATGCTGCTGCACTCCTGCGAGCATCCAGGAGCAGACATGCAGGTGCTAGAAACAACCCCAGAGAAATGCAGGCCTTGCAAGACTTCAGGTGGGGCACAGCCATACCCACCTGCAAGTGTGGGGATCAACATGCACAGCAGACAAAGGTGTTGTCCTGCTGTGGGACATGTTCTAGTCCTTGGTTCACTGCTTTCGTTCGGCTGGTGGGACCCTGGGGCTGCTCTGTCCAGCCGGTGCTCGGCACTCATTCTGTCCTGTGCCCAGAGACCAAGTTATTGCACTGACTGTGGTAACAGTCAACAAATCATTCAGTCTGTGGCTTCCAGGTAAGAACTGAACCTGCATTGCTCTGCTGGACAAAAAGTGCTGTAAACAAACACCTGAAAACTCAATATAGTTGTATTGCTCTCATGGGTTATTAAGTAGGCCCCTTGATCATTAACGCCAAGAGAATTATAAACCATTTACTTTCTACAACTAAAGCAGTCTGATGCTTGCATTTTCCTAGTCTAGGGTGGCATGATTTCGTTTCTGTTTATAATCAGTTCCACTTTTTGGTTTCCATGTACCAGGGACTTTTTGCATGTGATCGGTCCATTGACCCCTCGGGGTCTGCATATTGCTACTCCGGGATATGCAGCTAAGGTAACAAAGGAAAAAACTGTCTCTCTCAATAGGGCAGAACACCATTTATTTCCCTGGAGAAAGTGTTAAGGGATGGGATACAAGTCAGAAAAGGCTGAAAACTACTGCTCTTGCATAAGTATCTCATGTCTGTATTCTCAGCCTTGCCAAGCATATAAAGTTTCAAGTGTGTCTGTGTGTGTGTGTGAAAGATGGAGTTCATTATATATACATACATACATTCATTTTCCATTAACATATTTGTGCAAATTGCATACTCTTTTCATATAAATTTAGAATTTCTATCCAAATTGCTGTCTACAAAAGTTCAGTGTGATCTGTTATTGCTCTGCACTCACTGAAAGTAAGCAGCAAAAAAACTTTTTAACTTTCCTGGGAGCACGATAACAACATCTAAGTGCCACTGGGTTGTGTTTGCTGTGTGTCGTTCAGTAATTTTCCCCAGAAGTGGTTTTATTTTAATGACAGGCCATCTGATCCCAGAGTCTCATCTGAGCACTGAAGTTGCAAATGTATGTATTTGTTATCATCATATTTGAACAAGCATAATGCCTATCCCAAGATCTGGG
This sequence comes from Fulmarus glacialis, assembly GCF_000690835.1. Classification (NCBI taxonomy): domain Eukaryota; kingdom Metazoa; phylum Chordata; class Aves; order Procellariiformes; family Procellariidae; genus Fulmarus; species Fulmarus glacialis. Next base: position 74,637 of record NW_009217427.1, read on the forward strand.
TCCTTTCAAAGCCAGAGTCTGTAAAATACATTCATCATGATGAATAGTGTTAACCCCAGCTGCTTTCATGCGAGAGGCCTGTTTTGGATTTTCCGAGCAATCAGCCACCCTTCCTGCACTAGCAATTACAATTTCCATAGGGGTCTTTCTAGTTGCAATTCAGCCTCTAAGCAGTTCACAAGTTCATGGGCACATAAAGCAGGGGTATACCTGCCTCTCTTCATAGACAGCAGGGATGGGTTTATTTTTAGCGTGAGTATTCCAGAAATACATTCCATCCCTCTTCAGAAATGTGTGGGAGAGACAGACACACATATACAGACAGTTTTGCCTACGTTAGTGTCAGTAGGTGCCTGAAAACTACTTTTTCACTGTCTGTTTTCATCCCAAACCTTTTTTTTGTTTGCAGTGTGCGCCAGTTTTCTCCGATGTCTCGTAGGTTTGCAGGTGCCATGACTCAAGCATGCACCAGATCTTTGTGCATACGTGCTCTAATCGGTGCAGGGGGTGGGTGGTGGTTGGGAGTATGTTGTTTGGGGCCAGAACTTAGCAGAAGTGCCCTGATGTTTGGCAAAACCAGCATTCAGTTCGGGATGAGTTAGGAGAAGCACTTGAGCACCAAAAGCCCAGACCGGGAGTCTAGGAGAGTGAGCTTTGCAAAATCTTCCTGCTGGGATCTGAGGTGAGTGGAACACCTCTCCCAGGTGGGGAATTCAAAGCTGAAGGTTGCTTTGCAGAAGGCAGGTCGTTGTCCCTCCAAGGACTGGTAAGCTTAGGCTGCTCTTGGATTAGTTCATCACAAGCCTCCCAGTGCTTCGAGATTCTCAGGCAGCAGACACCGCATGGTTGTTGCCTTGCTCATGCTGTAGCAATGCAATTAGCAGCTCTTTTTAAAATGCAAATGAGCACTGGGCTCACGAGGAACCCTGCTCTGCCGTGGAAGCAGGAGTGGGGCTGTAATCGCAGGAGATTCTGCTCTTCATTTTGCTGCAGGCTGTGGCTCAAGTCCAGAGTGATGCTGAGCCCCAAGAGAGCCCCATGACTTCAGTAAGGAGTGCTGTGCGCTCAGCATGGCACAGGGTGCAATCCATTGTTTATATCTGCAGTACAAAAACTTAGCTTGTTGACTTCATGGCATATTTCCCCGATTATTCAACATCCTATTGCAGTTCGCCAAATGAAACCCAATGCTGGCGTGTGCCTCCCAGGAGGGCGGCTGGTCTTGTTTGCTTTGGAAGGATGGTGGAATGGGGTTCTTACTCCGGAACGCTGGATACATTTGTCCAGCCTTGATGATGAAATGAGCTATTTATGAAAAAGCACCGGTAGGGCAGTAATGTGTTACTCATGTGCATACTTCTTACACAGTATTTTTAATGGTGACCTTAAAAAACATTTTGACTCCCACCTGTAGACACAAAAATGCAGTGCTTTAAGGTTTGAATCACTGGCAGTGGCAAGCCAACCGCACAACATTACTTTCTGTATTAGTTATCTCTGAAGCATTACCAATGGCGAATGGGAATGTAAAAATAGCTGATGACTGTTTGTTTCATCTGTCTGTTACTTGACACCGCATGGTTATTCCAATACGTATGTTTGCCTCTTCCCCACCATGATCTCCGCTTGGTTTCCCCTTGCATGATAACTATTTAAATAGATTTTACTAACTTTGGATTCCTTGCTCTCTTCACTTCACCTGGCTGGGCAGGTCTGCGAGGGCTCAAGGGTTAGCTCCTCCACTTTTATTGTTTTATTTATTTTTCAGTGGTTGTTTCTATTAAGATAACCATGTTCAGAAGGAGAGTCCGAAACACGTAAATAATGGGAAGTGCTAATAGTAAGCAGGCTGCTGTAAAATGTGCTGGGGCTTTGACTTAAGAGAAGAAAGCGCAGCCCTGCACTGTCCCTGATCAGGAAGCTGGAGCACAGAAGGTAAGGGGGAAGCGTATGGGTGTTTTTAAAGCAGGGAAATGGTGAAGAATGGTGGTGTCTGAGCGTGTGAATGTGTGTGCGCTCACGGATCAGTTGTGTAATTGATCAGATAAGAGAAATCAAACAGCATTTATATCATTTTTTCAGTGATTAGAGGTGGAAAGTCCTTTCATTTTGTCCAGCATTTTCTGCCCTGAAAAATGCAGGATTGTCTCTGAAAGTCTGTGTGTGGAAAGAGACATACATACAGATTTGTATGCAGTGATTACCGTTTACGACACACATAATTATTTGGTAAGGGGGTATGATTTTTTTAAAAGACCACTGAATTGTTATGAAGCTCCATTTAATTGTCCTGTGCATTGTGCTGTAAGCAAATTTAAGCAAATATACATTGATTTTATTTTCCAGATGATTACTGCCTACAGATAAGATACTCCTAAAAACTTTAGTAATTTGTGTAGGGGGTTGAAGGCATTTTTATTTCTCTTTTTGGAACAAATAGGAAGAGAACAAATATTTTATAGCGAGCAATTAGTATGCTACAGAACCTGAAAAAGTAAAATAGTTCAAATACCTAGGCAGTGCTAAGAGACCACTATAAATGACTGTGACTATGACTTGTATCCAATTTTAATCGCTGGAAAATTTCTTAAATGGCATAAGCTTTTCTGAGTCCAGTTGTTGCAAAACTTCTTAATCTGCCATCCCAAGGAACTGCATTTTATTAGCCTAGTTGCGGAACTCAGCAGCAAAATAAGAACAGAAATAATTAAAATTGACCTTGAGAAGCCAAACTGCTTATGCTCTTTTAAATGGCCTGTGAACAGGCAATCCGATTAGATCTGAATAGGGAAAAGTTTTCCAGCAGCAGGCCAAAGCGACTGGTTCACACTGACTTTGTACAGTATCAGCTAGAGGGTTCCTCACTAGTCCTCTGGGGAGAAGGAAAAGTGAGAAGAGATAAGAAAGAGAAATAGGCTTTCTGCACAGGATCAAAGTCCATGGCTCTTTTCCTTCACTTCTTCAAGGAATTGACCACGTAAAAAGAAAACACCCTCAGTTAAATGCTTGAAGGATAAAGCCTGTGGAAAATACTAACAAATAAAAGACTCCCAGTATATTGGAGCCCCAAAACAACTAAATTTCTCCATCCTTCCATGCTTGTCACTAGGAAGGTATTTACATACATATTCACAACTTAGCTACCAAAACAGTTGTAACAGGCACCCACCAGTGAACTTGCAGGCCGCAGCTGGGTGGAGGTATGCAGGTGTAATTGCATCCCTGCACCGCAAACCAAAAGCACACGGAAATTTCATTCTGTAGCCTCTTATTCCTACCTGCTTCTCTGAAATGTTTGTCTTGTCTGTGCTTGTGTTACTAGAGCTGTGCAAAAGGCCCGTGAAAATATAAATCCCTCCAAGACCAGAAAAAAGCCAACTAACCCTATGAGCCAGGTTGGGAGAAAATACCACTCATCTGTATCAGGCTTTCCTTTCTTTAGTCTAGTTGAATTCACACACACAGCAAGTTGCTGGCGGAGGCAAATTCTGCAAGTATTTTTTAGCTGCAGGCTTCACTGTGCTGGCTTGCCAGGTCACACAGAGCTTTGTCTACTATAAGCAAGCGGGTGATTCCATTGCTTTTAGAGCTAGCATGCATTGCTTGAGGTAGTGCCGCATTTTGGGATCAGTGGTCTGTGAGCCAGCTGACAGGTATGTGGGGAAAGGGAACATAGTGGGGGCTGCATGTGTGCACTGATAAAGGAACTTTACCCTTGAAAAAAGGTTGTCCCTCTTCAGTCAAGCCTGCATATGTTTTTGGGTGGGTCAGTGATTGCTTATACATACGTATCTAAAGGTGTGTGTGTGGGTGTGTGTATATTTGCTTGTGTGTCTTAAGCTTGGTCTTTTGTGACTATGTTGCTGCTTGCCAGGCTTCTATGGTTTTCCAGTATGTACTGTCAGAGAGACTGCTGCCGAGACCCCTGTCCCTTAGCAGCCCCAGGGAAACTGAGGCAGCATTGAAGCCATAAGAGGACAACGCTTCCCCAGAAGTAAGGTTTCCCTCTCCTTTGGGTTCCCCTGCCAAATGATCCTCTTTGGACAGTTACAGAAAGCAGATATTTAATTATAGTCCTAGGTTTCTTTATCATCCATCTCCTGTGCTTGCAAATAATGATATACAAGAAGGCACTAGCTAGTAATGATTAATCTAAATCATCTAGTAACATCAGACCAACCTTCTTATGAGCCAAGCAGGTCAAATAGTGATGCATCTTTATTTTCAGTCTCTCACATAACTAAATCCCAGTAGTTTCAGGGATGCTTTCCCTGTTACTTACACACTATGTCTGAGGCTGTTTTGGGAACCATGATAGGGCTATGACAGTCAGGTACATGAAGGCCACCTAACTCATACTTTCCACTGGGAAAAGATAGAGATGAAAATCCCTGCAATTTTTGGAAAAGTCTCTAAAAGAGATGTATGCAGTTAACATTTGGCTATACCTTAACATGCAGAGTCAGCAAACAGCAGTATCTGGCAGTTTACAGCTACTGCAGATCCTCGGTCTCAGATGTGCCTCTGTCTATCACCTTTACCTGGATCAGACATAACCTGTCATATCTTAAGGCCAGCTTGGCTTGCCTGTCAGCTTCATTATAGACCCTTGTACAATTCTGCACACTTCTGATGGCTTCTGCTCTGTCAGATGTATTTCAGGCGTGTCCCTGTCCCCATCCTTTGCATGTTTCAAAGCATAGGGCTCCATTGTGCAGAAATCGGAGTAAGTGCCCAGTACTGTCTGGGATGTTGGTACAGAAGCAGCAGTATGTTCAGAGGGAACCAGACCCTACAAGTTGCATCCAGGATTTGTGCTGGGGCAGTGGGGCAGCGTTCCTGATCATGATATTGTTGTTCACTGAGACTCGTCGTTTTCACTGATCTGCTTTGAAGTAGTGGCATTAGGACTTAGTCTGTTTTTCCAAAATTGAGAAATGATTCTTTGAGCTACAGGAGTTGTGACCAGGCCTGTTAATTGAATGAAGTCATAGACAAGTAGGTAGAATTGCCACTCGAGTTGTGGGGGAGAACTGAGGAGAAGGGCTGGGGAAGGAGAAGTGGCTGGTGACAGCACTGGGCTGCAGGTGATGCCATTGTCTGCCTGCAGGTTTCTATAGAGGGTCTGGGGGTCTGGAAGAGCACTGAGATGACGGCATCACTGGGGTTGCTGAGGGACTGATTCAGCCAGAGTCATTGGGGTCTCTCTTAGGGAATAAGTGTAGATTCTGCTTAAAACTTGTTATTTTCCTTTCTGTCTTTTGCATATATCCTTTACAGAATAATCACAATAAATGCCTTAGCATATGCATTAACTGTAAAAGAATGAGGAGGTGCCTTGGGGACACACCATTAAATCATAACAATGAATCAATCTCTGAATAGGAAGAGGGAGTCTTCATTTCCCAGGAAAAAAAAAAAGAACCCCGGTTGCACAGTGAAGAGGGAACTGGAAGGAGTTTCCATCTTGCCCAGGATGAGACCACTGGCCAGCTTTTGCTCCTCAAAAGGAAGAAAATAGTGTGGCCTCCGGAGGTAACACTTGGGGGCAAGGGTGAGTGGGCTCTCCCCTGCCCTCTCAAAGTCCTCCCAGAGGAGGATGGCTAGCTGTCCCATGGCCATCTTCCAGATAGCAGGCAGGAGTAAGGCAAGCTACAGCTTTTGTCCTTCAACTGGAATGGCTCTGTTATCATCACAAATGGTTGAGGAGCAGTCTGTCACTGGAGGAAAGACGTTATGCGAATGGATGGTTGTGTGCTTGAGTCATATGCTCTGACATGTATATAAGTATGTATTTCCCTCCCTGTCACACTGCTCTCTCAAGAACTGAGCTCTCTTGACTGCACTTGAAACTATAGTAGGGTGTAAGAAATAGCTCTATTCCTGCAGCCTGAGCCAGAAAACCTTGAAAACCAAAGCCTCTACCTTCTCTTCCCCCCTCTGGTACATATACCTATTTGTCTTCGGTAGAAGGCAGATATTTCAGAATATTGCATGTCCCTAAATCCCATGGAATTCAGTGGGTGATAAAACCACTTAGAACTTGAAACAGTTTTGAACCTCGCACCTACAAATGGCTTGAATTCTTTTCTTTATAGAAAACAGATTCAGCAAAATCCTTGTCGAAACCCTGGACATTATCTGGAAATATCCAGAAGATATAAAGGAAAGGAGCAGCTGAGACTACCAGTAAAAGAATAATACCTGTTTTCTGCAAGCCTGTTATTTCCTGAGACTGTATCCTGTGGGAGTGCGTGTGGGTCAGACTCTCCTTGTCAAGAAGCTTAGATGGTCTAAGTGTAAACTTGACAGTGCAGATGGTATCGGTGCGCTGGGGCTGACGAGGAGGGCAGTGTAAGTGGGGAATGGTTTCAGATTCCCCAGCCTGGAAAGAGAAGTGAGGCATGACTGGTTGCTAGCTGCAGATTTCCATGTGTAGATAACAAAGGAGAATACACCTGCTTCCCTCTTATTTCTAGTGTACTTGCTAGTATCATTACAATTTTCCCATGACAGGGGCTGGGACTGTCTGGCATGCTCCTTTAAAAGGCATCCAGGCCATTACATTTCTTCTCTTGTCCATGTGTTTTTCTTCCCTTCCCTCCTTGTCATCTCCTGTCTCTAGCCACTGTGATGCTGCAGTACTCTACAACTTTCCCTCTACTGTGGGAAAATCTCCTTTCTTCCACTCAGGAAGTGAAAACTCAGAAGCTTTCATCCTCTAAGCCTTGCTTGAGACTAAATGAAAGGAGACGAATACCTGTCTCTTCGGCCAAAATCCTGTCAGTGCTCAGTGGAGGGGCTGTACCGATGCAATGTCAGTTGTCACCTTGAACTAGTGAGGAAGGCTTGAGTCTTCATGATCTCAGAGACATATAAGTATCAAGAACCTGAGGCGGAGCTGAGATCTTTGCAGTAAGTCAGTCACTTGCAAATCCATATGGATTTCACTGTACAATATAATGCCAAGCTACAGCACCATACTCAGTTAAAGGTGGTTTTTTTTGCAGAGGCTCATGGTAAAGTACCATGCCCTATAAAGGGCAGTGGGGAGGCACGTTTTTGTCTTAACTGACAAAGGTTAAGCTCTTCTTGTGTGATTCAAAAAACATAGATTTGGTTCCCTGCCCTGCCACAGATGCCCTGTTTGATCTTGGGCAAATCAGTCAGTTGAAGCTGGGCCTTAGCTGCTGATCTGTAAATGAGACAGAAATCCTGCTTGCAGTGGGAGAGTTTGTAAGGTTAAATAGCCACGAGGTGTTCATGTACCATATTACTGGGGAGCTGTATAAATATCTCAGTATATAATGACTGACCTAGTTACAGACAGTGGCCTTTTCCAGTCAGACATTTAATGCCAAGAAATGCACTGTTTGGGTTCAGTTTCTTAACTGTCACTTGTCTGTGCTGATTTCAGGTCATGGGAAGAGCACCATCCCTTTGCCTTGTGATTCTTGTAGACTTGTGCTGTTTGTCAAGCGCTGCACCTGCCCTTTGCCTGTGTTAGTCACGCGCTCTGTACCTGACGGCTTCCTCCGTCATTTCTGCATGTACTGACTCTTCAAAGGCAGTGGATAGGGCTCAGGTAATGGAAGGAGTGAACAGGAGTTGCAAGAAAGCCTCAATCCAGATACAACCCGTTCTGAGAGACATCTTCCTTCTTCCAGACTTGACAGGCCTCTTGGCAGGATGGGGCATTTGGAGGACATTGGGAAAGGCAGTCCAGAGACCAGCTGGAAATAACTGTTGGGTCTTTGCCATTGAACCAGAAAGGGAAGGGTAGAAAGACTTGCCATGATTCTCCATAGCTGTCACAAGCCACCTCTGTTCCTCCCATTTTTCTTCATGTGAAGTCTTCATCTCCCAGTGCTTGGAGCTTTGTGGTCTGAGCTGAAGAGGTAAGCGTTCCAGCTGGGGCCTTTTGGGGAAAGGACACAGAGCAGGATACATAACACAAGGTCATTAGCTAGGTACACCCCCTCCTTGCATTCATGCTTCCACCAGGTTGCACTGACCTTCCTTGAGCTGTGAGTCTGATGAGTCCCCGGTTCCAGCTCCCATGGCAACAGATGCACTAGCTTCAGTAGAGCTCACGGGGAGAAAAAGACTTCAGCTGTCTTTTCTTCAGAAAAAACTGGTTTGATTAAACAAATAAAATCACAATCATATTCATTTTAATGACATTTCCCCTAGAAAGATAATTAGACATGGTTTTTTTGATCATTTGGAATATTTACTCAGGGAAATTTCAAAACAAGATCACACTTTCTGTGCAATACCACCAGAGTATTGTTTGACATAGAGAATAAAATGAAAAGTTTCAGTTAATGTTAAATAGCATACACCTTCTCTGACTTAACGACAGTAATAATATACTATTTTATTTATTTAACTATTATGGTATATATTACATGCTACTTCTCATGGCCTATAGTGTAAAAATAGTGAAATAATTTGAACTCAAAAGATATTTTTTAAAATTCTGAATGAAATTTTGAAATTTATAATTTAATTTCTCTTCAGAATCTTCATTCCATATGAAATTTCAAAAACAATCTAAATGAGAACATCCTCCCATCACACACACATGCACACACATGCACAAACACATTTCCAAAAGATTATAGTGTCCATAGGATGGCAGTTCAGATTGCCAGCCAGCTCTGCTGGTCCAGTCTGGGACTGCACAACATCTACCACACCACTCTTAGGTCTAGATATTCTAGTGGATATTGCAGAAAAGAGCAAAATTACTTTATCCCAAATGCACTGCTATTGTCAGTGGTGAGTGATACAGGTTAGAAAATCAGAATTGTCCAGAGGACCTGATCTGCTTTGGTGGCATAGCAATGTGGTATCAGTCCAAATCCCTTTCCTTCGCATGTTGGTCTGAATGCCACATGGGGGTGAGGTTTGGCTCCTCAGAGATGTTGGATTTCACTTTACTGTGGTTACAGTTACTTCTGTAGCCTTCTGGACAGCGCACCAGTGTTGGCTTAGGAAGTAGATGTATTTAGAGTCACCAATTCTGTTCTCAGTTATTCTACTGACGTCAGTAAAATTACTCTAGATTTATACCAGTGTAACTGAGAACAGAAGTTGGCCCAAAGTCAAGAACAGTCTCTCCTCTTCTCTGGCCCAGGACAAGCAGTTCAAGACACAATTGCTGGGCCAAATCCTCAAGGCGAATGGACCCCAGTCTACATTGTTTGGTCCAGACACATGGTTCCTTCACCTTGCTTCCCAGTGCAGTGATCAAAGATCTGATGCTGGAAGAGCTGAGGTCAACTTGTTCTATGCTAGTCATTTCTGTCAGTGTTTGAGATCTTCACCCTAAGCTGGACTGACCTAGTTCTCCACCCTCCATGAGCTGGAGCAGTACTTGAGCAAATTCCCTTCTCCCAAGCAGGAGAATTCACTTTGGCCGCCCTTTACAAACACAAAGCATAGATGAAAGTGATCTTGTTGGATGAGGGAAATGGAGGCTTGTGCTAATAGCTTTCACCTTATGACCATCTTAATCCAGAAATTGCCTTTCCTGACAGTTTGGGGAAGTGTGGCTGGAGCACCACTGTCTCGCTTGCCAGGCAGCTCCCCTCCTTGGTGAGGGTGTTGTGAACCTCCCCCAGTCCGTGTGCCCCAGCTGCTCAGAAAGGCAGTGTGCCTGGAGCTGCCCAGGCAGCAGGGCAGATCAGAGGGAGCATTTGGCTCAATGCAGCCCCATATGACCAGCCCACACACTCTTGGCTGTCCAAGCAGCCCAGCGCAAGGGATGTTTAGGTATTCTACACCGGACTATAGGGGTCTTTCCTTTCTCCTGGACATCCTCCTGGCTCCTCGTCTCTGACAGGGACTCACAGGGTGACCTTTAACTCCCTGACATCTTCTGTCTGTTTTCCTAAATGCAAAATGAAGATGGGGTACTGCGCTCATTGACGGACAGCAACACACTCAATAGCCATTCATGTACTGATGGCTGCTGCCACACAGGACTTTCTGGAGACACCCAAGAGAGCTCACTGAGCCAGCCCTGCTTGGGGCTGGGACCTTTGTCTCAGCCTGATGATACATAGCTGAACAGGCCTGCTTCCATCCAGTCCTCTCATCTGATTATGAGCTCCCATGTGTGCCATGAACAAGCACTCACCTATGCAAAAAAGTAATCAAGTCATTAGGGATTCTCTTATTTCCCATGGTAAGAAGCACTAACTACTTGTCATGATGAGTCCCTGGAAGCCCTAAGCAGCAGTAGCAGTGTGTGTGTGAGTAGAGCATGCTGCGGAATAAACCTCAGCCAGCAGTCACCATCGGACTCTGAATTTTGGGCTGGAACTGTGGAGGGATGCCATACAGAGAGAGCACCACATGAAGAAACCAGCTCACAAAGATTGTAAAAAAAAAAAACCTTCCCTCCCACTCCTTTCTTTTCCCATCGTCAAGGGGAGTGCAGTGCTGCTGACTTCAGACTGCTATACAACTCCCAAGGGTGCTGCCAAAATGCCACCGCAATGTCTCATGGCACATTTCAGCCAAATACCAGCCCAAGGGGGGTGGGGGAACCAACTGGCCCTTTATACATTGCAGCAGCAGTGATGTCACACGCTCCAGCCAAGCTTGCTGGTTTGCCCAGCTCCTGCCTAGTGAAAAAAGTTGACATTCAGTCTTTGCCAGGCCAGGAATAGCCTCTGTAATTTAACCTCCTCATCACAACTTGCTAGGCACTTAAGAGAGCCACTGAAAAAAGCCTCCTATTTAGAAGAGAGGGGAGGTTGGTTTATGATTAAGCTCCTTGAAATCTGTGCATTCATGCAAGCTTTTTCGGTAGCTTGTATCAGATGATGCCTACTGCAGACACCTCACATGTTTCTCAGCACTTCCCAAGCAGTTCCAAACACTCAGTGTTGCTTTCCTCTGTCTTGAAAATAGCCTAAATTCGGGCATCCTTAAATGTTTTAACTAGCTGAATCCTGACCTAAGCTTAAACACTGCACCTTGCTTGCTGGCTGCTGTGTTTGTCCAAAAAAGTAAAGAAATGGGACTTTACCAGGTTATTAAACCAGCCACGAACAGCTTCTTTGCCCAAAGTTCAAAAGTTGCCATCATACCTATACGAGGGATAGCCAGATCAGTACAGTGCTGCTGTTTCAATCCAGTCCTAGTAGTGATCTGCACCTTGAATGCTTGGTGTAGATACAGCTTTTCCAGCTTGAAACATTACACTGCCCAAGTACTAGTATTGTGGCCAGGAGAGATGAGGATCTTCAGAAGGGTTTCGGAGACAGTGACAGTCACTATTCTTTTTTAATCAGTGGCACTGAGTTGTTTTTGTAACAGTGACTCCATCTAGGAAAATAATTGCTGAGATTACATCATGATCTCCATGTTTATTGTTACCCTACTCACTTCTCAGCAAATGTTCTCAGTTTACAAGGGACAAGATGTTTCTTCAGACCTCTGCCCATGAGATCTGAAAGCCAAGCTTCCTCCTAGTTCAGGCACCACCACCAATAAATAGTGATAAATATTGTGCCACTGGAATTTAGTCAACAGCCCGGTTGATGAGTGAGCCAGAACATAATCACAATCTCCCATGGCTGTGTTGGCTTTGCACAGTTAAGAGTACCACAGAAGCAGTAAATTTTTATTTAACCTCTGAGGAAAGAGAACTGAGTACACATCTCTGCAATGAGGATATCCTTTTACATCTGGCTGCAACCAGACATAACATTGGGGATTTTTTTCTTTGCTTTTACTTTTTTTTACTGAGACATCTTTAACCACCACAAAAAGCTCTGATTGGTACAGGCTTGTCCCCAAAACCTAACAACTGTCCTTCCTCAGGTAAGGTGTAGGAGACCATCCCAGTGGATGAGCCCTTGTTGCTGCTTTTGCCAGTGTGTTTTGAATACCACAGGCTGACACAAAAGTTTCCTTAGAGGAGACCCTTGCTTCAGGAAAATCTACTGTATCTACACCTATGTGCTATTTACATTACCTCAGGGCCAGGTAGTTCTCCTTGTAGGAAATGGATATATTCTTGCAAAGATTAAACAAACTAGCCTGAACCTCGGGGGTCTCCACAGCAAAAGGACAGCAGCAGCGCACATTCACCATAGCTGAGCTTTCCTTTAGCATCTCCTGACTCTGGTTCATGCATGAAAGCAAAAAGACATTTTGTTTTCTGCCCCTCACCATTCCAGCTGTCCACCTTTCCTCTCCTCTACAACAGGGACAGTGAAAAGGATGGGCTTTCAAACCTCAGCTGCATTAGTTCCCAGTTGACCGGATTGACGTCTGTCTATACTTGTGGGCAGTAGGAAGTCATATACACATGGAGTGAAGGCACACATTTTCCTCTGCGGTCCCTCTGAAAGGGTGGCACAGCAAGGACGTACACAGCAGCAGGGAAGAATTCATCCGGCACAACCCCTCTTTTTAGCCTGGAGACGTCACCCAGCCTTTGCAATGAGCAGACTGCCAGGAAACCATTGCTCACTCAGCTCTTAGTCCCTGCTGGGGCTACCAGAGAGTGCTGGAGGTTGTGATAGTTGTTTGCTAGGCACTTAAGAGCGCCACTGAAAAAAGCCTCCTATTTAGAAGAGAGGGGAGGGGCTGCACTCCGCAAGCTACCAAACCCTCAAGGTATCTGGTTATTATCACTCTGGGATGGATACATTGGTAAGAAATCCTGTGAATCACTCCTAAAATGGTTGTAAAATGTGAATGAACAAATAAATGAATGAATACAGCATGAGACAGTCTTCAGATCGTGCAAACAAATGTCTTTGTTTTCGAATTGCAGAGTTCACTTAAGATCAAAAAATGCTGAAGGTCGGAAACATCCTGGGACACTACTTCTGTCGAATCTACATCACTGGACTATTTCTACCTCCTCACTAAAGATGGTCAGAAATGAAGCCAAATACAAGCACGAGAGGGAGTTCTAAAGGTAAGAAGCAAAATTACATGACAGGTATGTACCTGTACTTCCCGCTCATATAAAGTTAAGAATCAAAACCAAGAACAGGATGGCCTTTCGTTTGTCTTCTCTTTTTTTTTCGTGCTGTATTATACATAAAAATGTATGTGCAGTGGGGGGAGTGAAGCTCACTTTTGAAAAATCTTTGTATGAAGTAAAATGGAGAAGCTCTATTAAGCTCATTTTATTTCTGGTGTAAATCTATTGTAGTTCTGCATAAGTCATTGGAATTGTATGGCTGGAAGGACAGAGTCAAGATTCCCTATGATAACTTTGAGTCTAAAAACAGGTTGGCTGAGATTTTTGTAAATAGAAAAGGAAGGTGAGGAGTGTTTTCATTTGAAGAAACTGAGCCTAAGTAACTCAGCTGATTAAGCCCAGTTTCTCTGACTTGTCATATTTTGACCAGCACTAAGTCATCATAGGGAAAAACATGCCCTTTCCAAGAGTCTCACTGAGATGGGCCAAAGTGGAATCATGGATTTGGACAGCTGGAGAGGCTGAAATCTGGATCTGGATTTCATTGCTCAGTTCTACAGTGGATCCAAGCTTGAGATGGAAACAGCTTCCACCTGTATAGAAGCTGGAAGCTGCTGTAGATGTGAACTGTAGTGTTTCAGCTCATCACATGTTAATAATGCAATTGCACTAGGAAATGGAGATACAGATTAGATTTTCCTTAAGGAGTCTAAAAGGACTTTCCTTTTAGCTAGCTCTTGAATATGCTTTTAAACTGAGTCTCGCTGTAGTTTAGTCAGTACCCTGCTCAAGCCCTTGAATGTGAGAATAAGTATCTAACGAGTTTACAGAGTAAACTTTAAAGCGTTTTAGCGTACAGATTTGAAGTATAGCTGAAGGGTCTATTTTACTTATACTTGTTCCACCCAAAGATTCCCCCATCCTGTCTTCAGACTGATGTGGAGATAGACAAAAACCACAATGCTGTGGGCCCTGACTGTGCATTGTAATCAGGGATTAATGGAAGGCTGTGATGTTTTATAATCGTGTTGAATGGGTTACCTTTTGCTCTCAGCTGTTCTGGAACTGAAGCCAAATGTTCCCTGTGCTCTCTTAGTGGGTCTGCTAGAGTCCCCTAGGCACTCCTGCCTTCTGCTGGCTAAGCTGGTATTAGCAGCCTCTTCAGTTTCAATATACCAACCAACCGTATCTGGATATGGGTGGCTAAAGGATTTTACCCCAGCAATATTTGCTTGGAACATGCTAAGACACAGTAAATCCTCTTTATCTGTCGTACCATTCTACTTTCTCAAACAAGAGTTCTGCTCAGGGTAATTGTCACAGCAAAGCTCCAGCCTGATACAAGCAGGTTCATCTCTATGGCCTTCATTTTCCGCAGTCATGTGCTAAAAGATGAGTGAGAATAGAATCTTCTACAATAACTTTATCTTTCACAAAATATTTTAAATTATGATTATGATGTCTTGCCAAGTAAGTTTTATCAGCTTTTCTTTCATTAAGTTAGTTTTCTCCCTTTTTATTACTAATTCTTCCTGGCCAAAAAATGGCTAACCTTCTTAGCTAAATACATGCACAGCACTTTGAAGTGTTTATGGTTGGAGGTATGGAAAGGGAAGTTCTTGAAATTTGGCTCATCCTTGTTTAAGAGCCCAAGTAAAGAATCTGAGGTGAAACCACTTTTTTTAATGGCACTTTCCAGAAATTAAACTATCTACCATGAGCTACTTGAATTGACCGAAATAACAATTATTTTTCATGTTGTTTATTGTGTTGCTAGCATCTTGTTTAGAATACACGTAGGAGCAAATTAGTCAGTGACTGATATATCTGGAAAATGCTCTCTGTCCAATAGTCTTAATGTAGAAAAATGAGAATTTATAATTTTTGGCTTTGCAGAGAAAAAAGTTTCCTTCAGTTATTCCGTAAGATAAATTGATGTGCGGCAGCACCGTCTGGAGGAATCGCTTTGTGCTTGTGAATTGCAAACAGCTGGAACCACCCAGCAAAATCATCTGCCTATCTGACACCTGAAATTAATTCTTTGGATAATTCATTCATGACTCCCATGAACAATGCAGGGAAATAAGAAACATACAGAAGGACATAGTGACTCCTCAAGTATTGGGAGTCTCCTGGATGACACAGACAGAGAGGTGAGCAGCCTCACAGACCGGGCTTTCAGAAGTTTGTGTGTGGCAGAACTCGAAGACTCTTACAATGAACCAGATCTTGCCATTTCACCTGACTTTGCCCTCCAATTCCCTGCTAAATTTCACCCAGGGACGTTAAACCATGCCATCAAGAAAAGCAATGTCTGTAACAAGCTAACAGCAAGAAACAATGAACATACAATATGGGCTTCAACATTCCAGCAGTTACCAAAGTGTGCTCCGGAGGAGAAGAGGATTGCTAAAAATAACACCTTTGCCATGGAAAGGAAAAAGCTGAATTTGGCAGTCCCTGGTCCAAAGAACAATAAACATGTTTCAAAAGTGTCCTCATTGATTAAGACATTTGATAAGACTGCAGACCAAGGGTCAGGAGGTTCCCTGATAGCCCTTAAGCAGCCCATTAAGAATAGCTTTCAAAAATGTAAATTAAATCATGGAAATGATATGGCTTTCT
>NW_009217427.1:90291-92328 GCF_000690835.1 Fulmarus glacialis
TAGCCACTGTCTCAGCAGCAAACATGAGCCACAGAAAAGACCTAATAAAATAGACCTGAGTTATTGTGGCTCTGATGGTTATTATCCTGTGCTGATTGAGATGTCAAAAGTAGCCAAGTCAAATTTTTCCCATTCGTCTAAAAAGGCTTTAAAAAACAGAAGTGTGAAAGTTAATGAGCCAGCAAAAAAAGGTAATTTTCTTCACAGTGAGAACAGTGCTTTTGAATCATGGAATGTGCATCATAAAAAACTGACTGAAAAGGAGGGATTTGTTGATATAAAAACAAAAAAGGAAGGTCTTGCATACCTGGAAGAAGCACCATTTATTAAAGGATCCCACACACGTGAACATAAATTACCACCTGCCAAGATCACTGTTGCTAAGAAGCAGGAGAAAGATTTTCAGATGGAGCCAACTCCACCAGAAGCTGCTTTCAGCGTCCCTCTCCCAGCTGGATATGTACCCCAGGGCCCACTCCCTTCAGAAACCGAATGTCCTGCTGCTCTTCCTCCCACACCCCCCCCTAGGATCCACGCGCACCAGGGTCCTCCTCGGCCACCCCCTGTCCCACAGGCACTTCCTCTTCCACCCCCCACCCAGCAGGGCCATCCCCCCACACCCCCTACACCTGAAGCCCCTCCTGTGCCACCACCCCCCATGCCAGCTCAGCTTTCCCCCCCTGCCACGTCCAAAGCCTCCGTCTCACCCCAGTCTGTGTCCTACAGGATGGTTTCACCCTCACCCATGCCCCAGGCACCCAGCCCGCCTCCACCGAGACCGCTGACCACCTTAACCGAAGAGGAGGCCCTCAATCCCCAAATGGGCAATACCTGTCCACCCTGGAGGAGACAGAGGGCTACAAAAGGGGCAGCAGAGGAGAGACAGACTTCAAAGGAGAAGTTCACAGCCAGCGATGAGACGGTTTCATTGTCTGAAAGGGCGACTGGTGCTGAACCTGGTCTGGATGTGACTTCTCTGGCTAAACAGGTAAACTCCCCTGGATCGATCAGTCCCTCTTTCAACATCACCGAACTCTTAACACCCATCATACCACCAAAAGAGGAGGTAGACCCTGTGGAAAGCGAGCTGATCCCGCTGACACCTCCTCCCACTGAGAGCGTGGCAGCGAGAGACCACGAGGGGAGCATGTTTGGCGATTACAGGTCTCGGGATAGTTACAAATCGAAAGCATCGAGTCTGCTATTCAACTTGAAGGATGTGCGTAAACGTGTTAAAAGCATTTATACTCCTTCTCCCCTATTAAGGGCTTTGGAGGAGAAAAATAAAACTAGGGAAAATATACAGGAGAGAACAAAAACGAATCCCTCACTCTCGACTTTACAAGAAAAAAGTAACAAAAATATTGCAGAGAAAGATGAGTTGAGTGATATAACCTCCATATTGTCTGGCAGTGTGCACGAAAAGCACAATAAAACTGATTTAACTGGACACTTTACAGACAATTACCTGACTTTGAGTTCACCCCAGACAACAGCGGACCTTTTATTTTACCAAACTGGAGACAACTTGCAGCAAGACGATTCAAAACACGAAGGTCTGGTTAAAAACACAAGGGGTAGTGAAAACTTCCCCTTGTTCAGACATGAATCAAATGAACCCAATTTAAGGAAACATCTGCAGTATCCAGCACTGAAACCATTCAGTAGAGACAACGCAGATACAACAGCTGGGCAGCCCGTACAAAATCCCGGTGTCCAGGGTGAGAAAAATGACAGACAGGCTGCTAATCAGAACAAAGAGCTTGCCTTCAAAACACTCCCAAACCAACTCTCACCAGCAGAGGATGTGCCTTACAGTGACAGCCAAACCAGTATGGTGGTAACTGGCCATGAAGCACAAGGCAAAATAAGCAGTAGCTCTTCGGAGCAATCTTTCGTCTCCACGGTAGAGCAGCCACTTCAGGAGGAGCCATTTCCACCAGTGCCCCTAATGCAGAAGGCATGCCTTCAAGAAAGTCAGAAGACTAAGAGTGAAATGGGTGCAGACAGTAAGAAAAGCCGCAAGGAGAGAGGGAA
>NW_009217427.1:92359-111055 GCF_000690835.1 Fulmarus glacialis
TGCAATATTATGCTTGTATCAGCCCTGGCACTGGTGCAGCAGAGAAAAAGGAGGGTAGGGTTACTGGGAATGAACAGAGGAGCTTGATGAAAGAGAAACTAAGGAGAGAGAAAAAGGAAGAGGCCAACAGCATGGATTCTGCTTCTGACAGTATAAGGGACATGTCCATCCCCAGGTCTGAGGAGCCACAAACACCCCCTTCAAGCTCAACCAAACCCAGTCTGTTTATGATTAAAGATAACACATTCAGGTCACCTCAGGTAATAAGGGCTGTCAAGCTGCCCCTGTTCAGGTCCTTTTCCCTGGATGATACAGTGAGCAGCAGTTATAAGGAAATGGAAAGTAGGTTTGTGCCCCCAGCAGAGCACAACAAGCAGCACCAAAACATGTTGCATGCCCAGGAGGTAGGCTGGTTGGCATCGAGGCGCAGAGGGCAACAGAACGTGAGGGATGGCGCAACTGACAGAGGGATAGAGGCCAGTGGGCCTGGATCTACTTCAGCAACACTGGATCCCGGTCTTCTAGAAGATACAGAGAGCTTTTCGTTAGGGAAGCTGATGGAAGATGATGAAGAGACTTGTGCTTTGTTAAATAAAGTTGGGAAAATGAATGAGAAAAGTGTCTGCAGAAGGAAAGAGAAGCCCCAGACTAGGAAGGCAAGACACAGCTTAACACAGCCAAATTTAGGTCTGGAAAATGACCAAGCACAAAACAACCCCAGCTACCCCGCAGAAAGACAGACTAATTACTTTAAGAATCATCATTTATCTAATCGCAGAGGTGGTTCTTGTGCGAAAAAAATAATCACTAGGGAGACCATTTCCCCCGTGACTGGCTCCATATCTGAGGGCCACACGTATTCTCCTGTATCCCATGAAGCTTTAGAGGACATCCTACATACAGAAGGTGCACCGGTTTTGTTAGACAGTCTTGCATGCTCTGCTGTTACAAGCCCCAGGTCAGGCAGCACGATGCACTCCATTGCTGCCAGTTCATTGTCAGACAAGCCAACAAGAGAGACAGAGGATGTTGTAAACCCTGCCTTGCTAAACATGGCACTAAAGAGCCAAGCTGATATGTCCGCAGAAGAGATACTTGATTCAGCACAGAGGAATCTGCCTTCTGATTCTGCAGGGGAAGCTGAGAGACCGGAGCCCAGGGGACTTGGGGAGAGAGCAGCAGGCAAGCCTCCTGCTGTGCCACCGAAAACAGAGAAGGCTCTGCGGCGGGCCAAAAAGCTGGCAAGCAGGAGAAAGAAAATGCAAGAGCAGCAGAAAAAACACCAGACTGAGCATACAGATGCTGTAGGGAGAAAGTCTTCTCATTCTGGACAGACACTAGCATCTCCCTCACCCTTGGGATATTCTCCTCTCCATCCTGCCCCTCACTCAACTTTTACTCCCACAGAAACTGGTACAGGAAGACCCAGTGGTGCATCAGCAGTAAGCCCTTCACCCTCTTCAAGCCAGCGTAAACTCCTCCAAGACCCTGACTCTGGCCAATACTATGTAGTTGATTTACCAGCTGAAGTTAATTTAAAGACATTTTATGATCCAGAAACTGGCAAATATGTTCAAGTCTCAGTCCCTTCCTCAGAAGGGAACTTATACCAGCACCCCTCTTCAGAAATTATTAATTCTCCCTATGCCTCCTACCCTAGAGCGCTGCCTTTGCCAGCTTCATCTGTAGCAGTGCTGAAGTCACCTTCTCAGCTCTCCGAACCTACCTGGTTAATGCCGGCTGTACCAGGAGAACCAGCTGAACTATCTGAAGATGGCCGGCAGGACTATGGATATGCTGAAGCTGTGGATACCCAGCCCTATATTGAACCAGCCTCTTACCCCTACAGCCAAGATGCTGAAGAAACTCGAGTTCACTTACGAAAGGACATGAGTCCAACCCCAAATACTGACATAGTATCCCTCACCGATTTAGATGATTTTGCTGCTGAAGGAGTATCTTGAAAACTGAAGTAACAAAATATGCCAGCTAGTGTTTTTAAGAACCATTTGGACAGACACATGCACACAAAAGCACATGCAGATTTGATGTTTGTACAACACTTTATGTCTGAATCTCATTGTGGTTTGGGTGGGAAGGAAAATGAAAGCTGACCACGTTGAAAGATGCAAGGTGATGATCACTCTGAAGTGTGAAATGCAGTAAGCACCCAATTATCAGTGAGATGAAGGGGCAATGCCAGCTAAACAAATAAACACGACAGTATGAAGCCACTGCTTGCTGCTGCTGCTGCTTTGCCATTATGATGGCTGGGATTGCCAAAGCAAGTGTCCTTTTGCCCAGATGTGTTGCATGATACATGACACAAAGTAAAACCTATGAGACCATCCTGTCCGTCCTATGAGACCTAGGACATATGCCACATCTACTGAACTGTCCTCACTCACTGCCTTTGAACTATATGGACAGGTAGAAAGCATATGACTACAAATATGCCATAAACCCAAGATTCATTTTTTGCACACATTGATTGCCCAGATGTTATTGACAAGAAGATTGTATACTGGATGCACAACACAACAGCCTTTAAACAACCAGAATACAGTTGCAGCTGCCCTAGACTTCTCATATACTTTTGCAGCGTCCACTAACATGCTGCTGAATTCTTTATATTTCTTGATAATCTCCAAACAAGTTCCCTTAGAGTCAGGGGTTGTTTATAATGCAGCTTAAAACTTCAACTTATCTTGATACTTGGCCTGAAATATTTTGGTAAGGAGCAAGGTTGAATTAAATCCCATAACGGTATTTAATTTTTTGTTAGGATGTGAAGACCTTTGCTTATTTTAATTGAAGTGCTTTTTGTTTTGTTTTGTTTTCAGGCTCCCACTGAAATACAACGCTAACTTTTAAAACCTTAAAAACATTGTACCTAATTTTGGTCTTGTGAATTCTGTGATTTTAAAAAAAAGAGATAAAAAACATCCGAAGTATTAATTTCTAGAAAAGTGTTTCTTTGGATTATCACTTTTCTTTAACAGATCTGTATCAAAATATCACTCATCCTTGCGTAAGCAATTTTTTATCATCATAGATAATGAGAGAACCTTGGAGAAAAGATGGAAAGATTGAATGTAATATGCCTGCTTATGAATATCTATATTGGGAGTATTGGTTTCCTTTTTCTCAGTCTCATTTTCATACTGTTTTCCCCAATTAAAACTGAAGTGCAGGAGCTCTAAGGAAGAATTACACCAGTGACTTTCAGCCTGATTCACATCTCAGGCTATTTTTACAGGATTGTTTTCAGTGAAGTGACTCTCGACTTCCTGAAAAGAAAGGGAAGAATCAGGCCATTTGCTAATAAATACAACGTGGCGATGGGACACAGGCAGTGCCCCACTCTCCCAGTTTTAATATTTATGATAGAGGTTTTCGTCAGTAAATTCTTAATTTCCCAGGACTGAGGCTGCTATCAGGACACAGACCAACACTTGATGGTTTGGCTCCTTCCCCAACCTGAACTCAGCTCCCAGCCTTCCTCCATCCCTGACAAAAGCTGTGCGTTCAGAACCTGTCCTGATCCCATCAGACACTTCCTTTCGTCAGTGCTATTTGCTAAAACGTTTTCCACAGAAGGGCTAGACAGACACTAAGGGCATCTCTTCATTGATTTCAGTGGGGTTTGGATTTGGCCTTTAATGATTTTCTGAAGTCTGTTTCACCTGTTATGCAGAGTTGTGTCAAATTTGCCATTTTGTGATTTGGCAGGGGTGGTTGCAGCAGAGGTGTGGGGTGGAAATGGAGAAGCTTGTATGGTTTGGTTTGGGTTTTGAGCACATTCAGCCAAATGCCCATATCTGAATAAATATTTATTGTTCAATCTCCACCCTTGAAAGTTTTCAACAGCTGACTGGATAAAGCCCTGAACAACCTGGGCTGGCCTCAGAGCTGACCCTCCTTGAGAAGAAGGTTTATCCAGAGACCTCCTGAGATCTCTTGCAGCCTGAATTATCCTATGATCCTGTTCTGCAAATATTAAAATTTTTAAACCAACTTTGACTTGGAACTCAGAAAATGCAGTCTCCCCTGGGAAAGGGCTCATTCTGGAAGAAATGAAAAAGAATTTGAAAATCAAGAGTGTTTCAGGAACAAGAATCAATTTTCAAGTTGTTAAATTAAGGGAAATGGCTCCTATTATGAATATTTTTCCTTTTTTTTGGTCACAAATATGTTGCTAAACTGACATGGTGGCATTGATATTGAACTTCTCTGTTGCTGTCACTGTATACACCATAATGCCTATCCAGTATAGAGCAGAATGCCATCTACATGTTAAAATATAGATAAATAGATCTACTAAAGTTTTCCATCGTACATTTAGACAGAACCTATGTAATCTGGAAGCCTAGCAGAGTGCACAAGCCATTTTTTTGGTTTGATATTACAAATTTAAATGCCCTTAACAGCCACAAGTCAAGGCAGGCTCTCAGAGGACAGGATAAAAGCATGCTTTCCAAGGGGAGACTGTGGATACAAAGTATCTGTGCACAGATATAAAAGAAATGGTAATTTGATAAGCAAAATATATAACTGCATTAAAAAAAAAATCCTTTTTGCTTGGTTAACTGTCATTTATTTTGTAGATATGCACACTTCTGCACCCTTTTTTTCAAGGGCCTTCTTAAACTCTTACTGTGGAGAATGGGATCCTCCAATATACTGCATCTAGGTATGTGAGGAAAACAGAGTGTATTTTTTACTCTACCGTGAAGGCAAACTGAAACGTGGCTATCTGAAAAGGATGAAAATTGGATACCTAATACATTTCAAGTAGGACTTCTTTATTTTGCCACTACTTTCTGCTAGCTTAAGGGAGCTGCAGTCATAGCGGACTGTCTCTCTAAACATACACACATCCCAGACGGACCTAGAGAATTTGTAGCTAAATGAAGCAAACAGAACTGGGGATTTTTGAATATGAAAGTGGTTCTCATCAGAGCTTTCCCTAGAGCACTTTGCCACAGGGAGTGAATGATATTATAAAAGTGTTGCGCCAGGTCCCAGCCTGGTATTGATTCCATTTGAGTATGAACCCATCAGCAAACCTGTCTCTGGCCTAGACCACGCTGTTGGCCAACTTCTTGCTAGGCCGTGAGAGTGTGTGTGTGTACAAACACACACATGCATGCACATAAACAACCCTATATTATATTTTTTTAAAATTATACATATGTATAATATACCTATAAAACTGCCATTTTCCTATAAGACAGCAGTAATGCCTGTGATGGTGAACACAAAATGTTTGGGTGTTAAAAGGAAGCCAAATGACACCTTTTCAAATAACAAATATTTTTCTTTCCTTGCTCTTTTCTGTTTGTGTTTGTTGTTTTTTTTTTTCCATTGCTGCTGTGGGAAACTAGGATGGAAGAGGTCCTTACTAGGCAAAATGACAGCTGTGAATTGACCTCTTTCTTTGGCAAGGCGGGTGGGGCTATGGGAAATGTGCAATAGTAATGAAAGAAGTTGTAGGAAAGCACTGTTTGGTGATGCAAATGGCAGTGACATTAAATCATAGGTTAAAGAGGTGTTGAGGCAAACTAAGCTGAATTCTGCCTTGCCAGCAGCCGGTGATTAGGACTTTGCATGCACAGAAGCACAGCAGGCTGAAGGGAACAGAGGGCCATTGCTTTCGCTGCTCCCTTCTCCTGCACGTGGCCTTTTTTGCATGTTGCATTTCTGGGTGCCCTGAGGCTTGTTTACAGCGGTGGTTCTTCCTTGGCAGATGTGACTGAGGCCGAACCTGGCTTACCAAGTCTTTGGCTCTTGGGCCAGAACCGCCTCCCTTTGAATCTCCTTCTCCTTCTGGGGCAACTGCAGTGCCTTCCAGTCCAGTTGTCACAGGGCAGACTTGGACTGCCATCCTGCAGCCATGGCTCTGTCCCAAGAGCTCAAATTTCCTCGTGCAAAATGCTGGATTTGTTTTAGAGAGTGCAGTTTAATTGAAATGGCCTACATGCGTGGATTTTTATCAACTCCTCCTTGGGTGTTCAGTGCCTTCCTAAGTCACCTGTCCAAGAAAATGAGTGTCACCAGCACGTTCCATCGATGCAACTGTATTTGCAAACAAGTAATTATTTGTTAATTAATAAACAAAATAAATGGGACTTGTTTTACAATACTGGAAAGACTTCTAGCCAGCTTTTTCACTGTAATTATGTCTCATCGTAATTTTATCTCCAGTTATGCTGGCAGAAAAAGTCAACAACATGGAAGTGTGTGTTTGTGTGTGCGTGTGTGTGGTACACAATTAAAAGATCCCCCTTCCTCCCGCTCCTAAAGAGAGGGAGCAGGAGGCCGGGCAGAAACGCCTTTAGCCCAGGACTCCTGCAATCATTCCCACCCCTCCCTGCTGTGCGAGGGCAGTGGTCTGGCCAGAGGACCCTGGGGATGTGGTGCCAGCACCCAGCCCAGCAGCACTGGAAGAGGATCACCTTCTTGTCACCACCCAGAGGACACCAGGGCTTCCTCATTCTCTGTGCCCCATCCACCTGGGGGAAGTTACCAGCTGTGTAACTTGATGTAACTTGTCTTTTTCCTTACTAACCAGTCCTGCAGACTGTATGCAGTTTCCAAAGTCTTGTCAGTGATGGTTTTACATTTCTCCTCAGTTCCTCTTATTGTCTGTTGCATTATGAAACACAGCAGAGACTCTTCGCAAAGTGATTTTGGCTCAGTCCTTATCCAGACTGGCAATTTTATTTAGATCTGCTCTGCTTTGATCCCTGACTAGCCAAGCAGTCCTTGCTGACAGTGAAAGTATTACTGTGGTTTGAATATAACAGAGTATAAACAGAAAAGTTGGCTAGTTATGTTTTTACCAGAAATACATTGACAGATTTGCGTATCTGTTTTGGGGGGATATACTCTGTTTCCTTTCTGAGTAAATAAAGAACTCTAAGTTTGATCCTCTGTCTTATTCAAAAGCAGCATCAGAAGCTGGTGATATTGTACATGATGGGTTACATGGGCTCTAGTGAATACATACAAATGTGTAATTTGGAGCAACTGGCGTACATCAGTCATTTTTATTAAGGAAACTCTGCTTCTGAGCCTTATAGGAGATAGAAAGAACATGGAACACTTGAGTAAATTGAACTTCAATGTGCTTTTTTTTGTGAAATGCTCATTATAACAACAGAGGTCAATGATTAATTTATTTTGTCTTTAGGATGATTATTCTGGTCTTATGATGATCTTACTTCACCACTGTCCCCCGATATTAAAGATAATATTGTAATTATGGGGTTTAAATGGGTAGGGAATGGCTGAAAATGACCTGTGGTCTTCCCTTGCTTCTTTTTCATATTCTTAAAGTTTTCATGATGTTGATTTTTTACATTAGATAGTTAGGTCTTTGGTACTCTATGGTCAATTAGAGACTTGTTTCTAATATGCTATTGAACATACTTAAAAAGCAGCATTTCAATAGTGCAGAAGAGAAATCATTTATGTCCCAATTGCCTAAAGCTCTGTGTTTTTATTAAAGCAGATTTAACTCAAGCCTTTGGGGAAGCAGCTTGCTAAAAGATAAGCACTTTCCCATGTCAAAGTCTGTATCGAATAAATCGAGACCTGGGGTACTTTGAAAGAAGGAGAGGGGGAAGACTGTGAGAAGCAGGGACAATCTTTGAAATCCTTCTAGCAATGGAAAGAAGTTGAACTCCAGCAAAAAGTAAGCAATGTTCAAAGCTGGAGATACGCTTTGAAAAGCCAGGGCTTGTCAAAGTCAAGCTGCCTTTCAGGCTAACTCTTCCCTATGCTGGCTTGGACTCCCTTGTCCTGGAGCTCCCCGGTGTGTTCACGCTCCTGCCCGCTGGCATTCAGTGTCAGAGCCTCATCTTCTCACAGCTGCCCCTCCAGTTGTTTAAAACTGGAATGGCAGCATTCAGAGCACACAAAAAAGGGCCCTTCTGCTTTTTTGCTATGCCAAAAATGCCAGTGTTGTCACCAACAACATGAAGCATTGCAGGTGAGCTAAGGTAGCCTTCTTCAGGATCTTCCTTACATTCACAGACCACAGATGGCAGACAGACTCTGAGATAAACAGCGATCCTTCTTTTTATTCCCAGCGCTGATAAGCTGCAGAGGATGTGAACTGGATCTGGCCCAAGAGAGACCCTTTCTTCGATTGCACTGAGATTGCTGAAAGTCAGTTGGCAGAATCAGTTTCTGCTGGTGAGCGCTGCTTGCCTGGATCAGGTCGTCGCGAGACTGTGTCCCTTCCCAAGGAATGTGGACCGAAATATTTCAGAATTATTCCATGCCAAAACTGGCTGTGGCTTTGTGAACTTTCCAACAGGAAAAGTCAGAAAGAAATGAAAGGAGAATGTCATATTGCATTATAATGTAAGACAATGTTATTGTTGACAATACATCCATACATGGATGTATGCCTATATAGAGATGTATCTAGGCATGTCTACATGTCTATATATAATTATAGATAGAGTATTCTACTGATAGAGTAGAATAGTACTCTATAGATAGAGTATGTTGTACTGAAGTGTCCGGACGTGATCTAAACATGCCCTTGAACTGTCCTTTGCATCTCCCACCTGTTAGTCCGCGTGTCCTGTTACTTGCAGGGTCTGCCCCAAGGGAGCTCCATTTTCCCCTGGGCTCCCCATGTACTCTGGCATGTTCCACTACCCCAGGGAGGCAAGTGTTTGCCTCTTTCCATATTCTTGCCAGGACTAGGGGCTGTACCTGTTTTGCCCCCATACCTCCATTTCTCCTGCTGGAGGAGCGACTGGTCGCCTTCACGCAGACTCCTCTTGCTGAAGGTGGTACGGTTGGTGAGTCCTGAATAGTCCCCCAGGCTGGGTCAGATGGGACTGTAAAGGCAGATGGAGAAGCCCTTTTGCTTAATACCCCCCCTTCATGAAACCACTGCATTATCAACCCGAGTCAACAAACGCTTCTCCTGGCAACGGGATCAGCCCAACAATCCAACCCAGCAGCATAACTGGCCCTAGCACTGATCCTACTAACAGTAAACTTCTTACCTTAGCAACCAGATGAGCCCTAACATAAACCAAGCAGGATCAAATACCAGCTGGAGTACTGGCCCAAAAACCTACTGACACAGCCAAGTCACTTGACTGCACCTTAGCAGGAATTTTCACTGCTGGTAAAAAAAGCACATTTGGGGTGGTTTTTTTCAACTGCTGTCTTCTGAGCTGGGAAATTTGCTGAAAAATTATTGAGAAGTCCTCATTTGCTTACATGTATGTATAAGTAAACAGTCCTAGACCTTTTCTTTTGGATTGAAACAACTTTTTAAAGAAATCATTCATTAAAAAACACGTATTAAGAAGTTGAAACTAAAGCAAAAGTTTTCAAATATCTCAAAATGTTTCCAATAGTCCAAGTTGGTTTATGACTTTGTGGTTTGTTGGGCTGAACATTGTTTTGGCTTTTTTTTTTTCAGTGTTTGTTTTTTGTTGGGGTGGTTTTTTTGTCCAATTTGGAATGAGGAGGAGATATCACCATCACCAAAATGGCTATGTGAGGGGAAAACAGTTTCTGGTCCAGTCACAGAAACGCTGTGACTGATGAGCCTCTGCCACTGATGAGCCTCTGCGGAGCTCCCTCTTGTGCTGGGCTGTCCGTATCTCCGGATGCGGCTGCCGTGCGACCAGCTCCGTGCTGCCGGACTTGTTATTAGCACTGAGGGGGGACTATTCCCGCTGCTAACTAACTGTGTTTTCAAGTGGTAGAGGAACCTGCTTGTAGTTTTATATCCTTCTGGGCATCCAAGACATGTTTAATGGTGTGCAGTGTCTGCATCCCTGGAGTATACTAGGAGAGGTTCCCTGATCGTGCTCAGTAGGACACTAACCACGTGGTTTACACTTGTCAATTTTTACGCTTCTCATCTGAAAAACCCAAACAACAGCCTGGTCCTTGAAACGCTTCCAGCCACATTCACGCTGTGAGAGTGGCACTAATGTAAGAGCAATGGTATATTCATACTGCACTTGAAGCACTCCTTCAGGGGGCACAGCTTTTTCAGTAAAACTGAGCTTTGTACCATGGCAGTAAGACCACCTTGTAAATAAATCTGACCCAAGTGGTAAAACAAAGGTTTTATACGTGTGACTGCATCTGTACTATGGGTTTTTGCTGGAACAGCATAGTCAGCCTGGTCATATACACCTGATAGTGCTGAGCAGGAGGAAGCCTGTGATGCTCAGGGACCAGAGATAAAACCACACAGATCCCAATGCATGCTTTTTATTCTGGCTAACACTAAATCCAGCCCAAATCAAACTAAATCCCCACTCACTCCTAATTCCCCCAAATTAACGCTCACATTGCTGTGTCTATGCTGTTAACCAACTCAGCACACAGTAGACGTCATCTCCTGTACCACGCTGGGCTGTTTGAAGGCTTTTCTGCCCTTCGCTGCCTATTGCTGTCTCTGCCGGCAGAAGGACTTCACAGGGGCTTCTGGTCCACCTGTAGCGAGCCCAAAATGCTCCCTCCTGCTGACAGAAATGCAAGGAGCTGAGCTTTGGAAGAGAAAGGGTCTCAGGCAGAGGGCAGGGGCAGAGGGTGAAGGAAGAACAATGTGCTTAACAGATGTCATCATTTACAAAAGAAACATCTGGCCAGTGCAACTCCCTTCTGCAGCAGGTGCCAAGGCTTGCTCTCCTAGGGGCCTTGTTAAACTGTGGCCCAGATATATCCACCCTGACACGCAGGAGCTATTTCAGCTGGGCACATGAAATCATGAGACTATGAAATCAAGGCCAAATCACCTGCCCATGCAGTGGCAGTAGGAACAAGGTGTCTCCAGTACCTTGGCTCCTCCTTTCCTGGCTCATTAATGTAATTCTAAAATCTAATTAATAACAATGACTTTCATTTATTCACAGTGTGTGCCAAACAGTGTATTGCAGAACAGAAGAGTGCCAGTGCCACTAAAGTAATTTTAATATGTATCATCTGATTCATTGAGCTGGTGCAAAGGCATAGCTCTTAACTCGCTGGATTATTGTTCAAAAAGTTTGATTGGATCTGAACTGGATAGAAATTGGAAGGTTTCCAGAGTTTCCCAATAAACAAGAGGCTTCCCAGCTTCAGCAGCTCTCTAGACACTTGACATTTGTACAGAGCAGACGACCTAGGACATTTTAACAAAAAAAATTGAATCCAACCAACGCTACCTCAAAAGAAAATTTCAGCCCAGATCTAGTGATCCCTTTGCATGGGGCAAAGAGTATCGCCCATATCTTCCGCTGTACTGCTCCTCATCTCTGGTGACGGTGTGATGCAGCCAAGGCAGCATGGCACGAAGCAGCAGGGTGACACAGAGGCAGTGAGGGGTCCCAGATGCCTTGTGAGCCCTCACTGAGGGGACAGCAAGCCTCCCAAGCTATGGAGGCTGGTTCAGTTACTAAAGGGGACCCCTTAGCAAGAAGCACCTCCCTTTGGTATGTCTGCACTGAAAAAAACAGTTACATAGGGCTCAGAATGGCTGGGTATGGTGCAAAGGGATCACTTGTAAGAAAGCACTTCCTCCTTCCTTCCCTTCCAGCTTGGACCCAGGTTGTGAGCTCCGTCCCACAGCCTCATAGTGGGGGTAGGTGAGTGTGTGGCGAGTCCTGGGCTTTGCTGACAGAGAAACAGCTCTGTGGGGTGCATGAAGCTGACTCACGTAAATGCGGGTCCTGAGCCCTATGGAGGGAAACCCCATCAGAAAGAGGTGAAGCTGGGGTTTGCTAACACATGCACACACACATACACACACACGAATGCCTGGCTGCTTGTTATCTGTGTTATCTGCCTGAACAAAAAGCTGCAACATCGATCTGGATTACTCCGGGTTCAGCCTCATGGGAGAAGTATTCAGGTATTTGGCTTTCTGGGTGGGATTTTGAAACTTTCCTTTCTGACCCCCATTGGACTGTGACTGTGAAATCCTCCTTGGAGAGCCTTTGATTCGGTCCCAGTTAGGTTTAGCTCTAAACCCGAGTAATGGTTCAGAGGAGAAATAGGATCAGCTCTTTTCTCCTGTACACCTTCCTTTCCTGCCAGCAGCCAATTTCTTGTGTGCTGCTACAGAAATATTTCTAATAAAACCGAACAACTCCCAGGGATGCTCCTATCCCTTGCTGTGCCAAGGACTGGTGATCACATCAACATCTTGGTTCTCAAGCATCTGCCAAAACCTGATGGCTTCAGCCAGCACGACGGAGCAAGGGTGAGCCAGCTGCAATATAACAGGCAGAGTTTAGGTTCCTGGGGAGTCTTCTTTGCAGAGATGGGCTTCTTCATTTAATGGGCCTTGGATCTTATTTAACACATCGGCTCATGTACAGTGCGGGTGTAAAGAAGCTGTGTGCATATAATAAAAAACCTCAGCCTATTCAATACCTAGGGGAGTCCTAATAAATTTGCCACTATAGCAAGTATTAGTCTCTAGGGCCAATACTGAATGCTGGAGTTTAATAAACAAAAATTCTGAAGCAGGAAAACCAAAAGGTAAACCAGTTCAGCTGTCAAAGCAAACACAATTTAATTAGAAATTAAAAGTTTTCTCCCGACCTTGACCAGTCCCAAAGACCAGTGTCTCAGACTGGTTGTGCCTGCGCTGCCTTCTGATAGCTGCTCTCGGGGTGCACTTTCTGACCATACTATCAGAGGTCTCCCAACCTGGGCTGAAGGACACTGCTCAGAGTACATGGGAACTTGTATACCAGAATAGACCTCGGCAGCTAATGAGCTGTATTTGTCCAGGCCATCTGTGGGGTAGAAGATGGGTAAATTGTGAAAGATTATATACTTCCAGGTGTCCACCTGTATACAGCTTTAATGTCACAGTACTCTGGCTTGTGCTGGGGCTTAGAAAGCGGGGCAGTAACAACCACCCTGCCATGAGACCAGCCCAGAGAAGTGGGTATTTCCTCTGTACAAACAGAGCTGTCGCAGTCTCAGGTGCTCCAGGAGACACCGTAGGGCGATTTAGCTTAAACTGTTAAATGTCCAAGACCAGAAACTGTCACCTTTTATGAGAAAATATAGATGCAAGGTAACTTCCAGGCCCATCAGAACAGAGTTGGGGGTGGGCATTAGATCTGGAAGTGTTTCAGCCTGCAGAAAAGGGCTGCCTTTTGTTGCTCTGCACGTGAGAACTCTTCTTGGCTAAAACGACACAGGTAGTCGTGGGGTTTTTTTCTCTCTTTCATGTCATGGATGTTACAGCAGTATTGTAAAAGCACTGACTACAGAAGAAGCCATCAAGGTTAAATACTGGAAGAGTTATGCAGGCCAATGCTTTAAATCCTGGTGAGTTTTAACTATTACGAGTTTACCACTGGAGACTTGTCACAGCTCCAAAAAATGATGCTCAGACTTCTGAGACAGCAAACCAGCACCTACTTGTCTTGTGGCAGAAAGCTTAGGGCAGGCAATAAGGATGTTGTGGTTGGATTATTAAAATATTGTTGACACACTCTCAAATAAGGCTGGATTTGCTATATGCCATAGAAATTATCATTTTCATGGGCCAGATCTATGTAAAGGCTTCTTTGGTTGTTATCAGGAAAAGATCGTATTTTGTGGTAATATGGTCACCTGAAGTCAATATTTTACTACAGTGCAAAGGAAGTTTTTAACTGGAAGGAATAAAGCATTGTTTATTGTACTCTACTGCTCTTTTATTTATGGCAGGGGTGTCAAACTCTTCAGTGGAGAGGTCTGAATTATGTACTCGCAGCTCGGGTATCAATTCAGGGCTTCTCACTTCCCCCGCTTCACACACTGCTTCCACCGCACGAACAGCCAGGCGCAACAGGATCTTTATCGAGTAACAGCTCTTTTAGAGGGAGAATGTGCCACAGCAGCACACCACAAGCATTTCATCTCCATCCCCTGCTCCCTCGTGGTCCGCCCGGCAGCAAACGACTTCCTCCCGCACTGCGCTGGCTTCTTTCTGCTGCAGGGAAGCAGAAAGCTGAAGTGCGCGGCAGAAGTGCAAACTTCCCAGAGACACAGCCCTGCCAACAGGCTTTTCTCCCCGGCCCTGACACGGGATGGGGGAGTAGTCTGGGAGGTGCAGAGAAGGCCAGCCCAAACTTGCCAAGGGCAGAAACCTGGGGGGAGGGCACCGACTGCAAGAGGGAAGAGTTTAATGGTATACCCAGATCTTTTTCTGCATGCACATGGCCTTCAGCATCATTGTAAATAATACTCTTAATAAAGAGCCAATTAGCCTAACAATCTCATTACTATCCAGCATGCAGTGTAGGAAGGACTAGCCTACGGCGGAACTGAGCAAAGGTGCATTCTCTGTTTCACATTTCCCGCTACAATGTATATAGGCATAAGGAGGCCTAAACAGATGTAGAAGAGATAAAAAGCATGGAGGGTTGACGGGATGGCATGCAACCTTATACAGAAGGTCCCACGGCCTGGCGTTTTGTATCACCGCCCATTAACAAAACCCAGACCAACGCGCTGCGATAAGCCCACAGACAAGCCCTGAGCACCGCTCCCCGTAGCCTCTGCCGTAGCCCCCCTGGTGCTGGGCTCAGCTGGGGCAGGGCTCTGCGCGGGGCGGGGGGACTGTGGCATGGGGACGGCGCAAGCTGAGAGTCAGCACCAGAGCTGGAGGCAGGACCACAGGTTTTCTGCAGAGCGGTGAGTGAGGATGTTGGGAGATGGCCCGTGCAGGGAAGGTGGGGGATGAGGGGAAATCTGGGCGTTGTGGCTGGATGTGATTTCTTGAGAAAAGAGCCCAGGACTGGAGACGCTTTATCAAAATTGTGCAAGCAACATTTGCACAGAGGCTGTTCGTGCTACGCCTGGCTCGTGCTAGTATGGAAATTCACAGAGAATTACTGCATGGCATCTAGTGACAATGCAGTAAGCCCTTAAACAAAACGTCTTTGTCTTACATCCGTCCCTCAAACCTTGGGCTTCCATTTTTCCTTCACAGAACTGAAAAAATATCATCCAGGCTGATTTTGGAATAGCTCGCATGTAAATCATCCCCTTGGGCCTGGGCCTCTCACACTGGGGTTCAGCCTGAGTGACTTTTTATAGCTGAGTTATAAACTTTTAAATGCCAGACTTAATCAGAGCTACTGAGATGGTCGTTACAGCAGTGGTTTAAGTGGCATAGCCCTGATATATGATAGCACAGAAAGAAGGTGGGTGGCTCATCCGCAGTGGGGAGTCTATCTGGAAGGGAGCAGGGTCTGGTGGCTAGAAGTGGGCACGACTGAGACACAGATCTCTTGAGTTTTGCTCTTGCCCTTGTGCTAGTGCTCGGTGACCTCGAGCAAGTTCCCTTGGGCTGCACTGCCCTGAGCAGACAAGTCTCAGACCAAAACTTGAGAGGAAAATGTGGTTCACCATGCCCTGGTTTCCCCGACATGCTAACGAGAATGCAAATATGTATCTGCCTCCGCTAAGGAAGTCGCAAGAATTGTTGGTGAATTGGCCTGGGGTTTATCAGGGCGTTGCGCAGACTCAAAACATACAAATCCAAATGCTTCATTTGTGGCTGACTTAGAGCAACCACCCACAAAATTGTATTGAATAATTATAATCACAGACACATCAGACACCAAAGAATCTAAAAGACTTTGGGCTTAAGCTTCTGGGGGACTAATGTCACTTTGCTCCTAACAGGAGGATCTGCAAAACTTTGACACCTTCCCCCCCCGCCTCCCCCCAAATTTTGCAAGTTGTGAGACACCCAGCAGGTTCCAGCTGTGAACCTGAGAGCCTCCCTGACTCTGTAACATCTTTGTGGTCTAAGCAGAACTGGACAGTCATCAATGTGAGAGCAGATACTTGGACAGAGAAATTGATCTGAATGAAAACAGTACAGGAACTTTTCAGGGTCTTCTTTCTAAATTTATTCAAGTATTAAACAAACAGAAACTACAGCATGCATCAGATACTTTTCTTTATTGTACAACAAAACTATGGACTTGTTTGTAATTGCAGCATTTCCAGCAACATCAGGCAGACTTGTCGATGTTATCCAGTTTTGCACAGTCACTAGAGTGTCGCATCATGAATTATTAAATCAGTGCTTCGTGGTAATACATAATTTCTTATCAATTATTCATGCTAATGTGCGTGTAGTTTACTTAATTGTGTTATTGACGATCAAAAGTAATTTCCTGAAAATCCTCAAGGACAGAAAATTTAATCAGCGTAACTACTTTTCAGATGCAATGCTGTTAAGTATTCTTAATTTGCTCAACAATTCACTTATTTATGTACCTTTCTGGAGGAAATACGAGTTTAATCA
This sequence comes from Fulmarus glacialis, assembly GCF_000690835.1. Lineage (NCBI taxonomy): Eukaryota > Metazoa > Chordata > Aves > Procellariiformes > Procellariidae > Fulmarus > Fulmarus glacialis. Next base: position 108,660 of record NW_009217427.1, read on the forward strand.
AACAATTAGATTGAAGAGTTAGTGTACAGAAGGGCTGAAGTTCAACTGAATGCAAGGTAATTATGTTGAAATGAAGTTGGGCCTGCCTCTTTGGAGTGGAATCTTTTTTTTAGTCTTTTTTTTTTGGCGGGTAGGGGGGGCGTAAAAAAATTATGATTGGGAAGATCACTAAGAAAACAGCGATTCTCTTTGCTGCAACTGCTCCCCACTACAAAGCATACAGAGATCTACTTTATTTTGATGGAAGAAAAAGGTTGTTGCTGTTGTTTAAACTAAGCCATAATTTGCAGCCAGGGAAGCCACCTCCACCTACAGTTCAGCAGAGCAGCTCCTGAAGCTGGAACAAAAGATGGATCACAGACTACTGCATGTTCCGCCCCGCAGTTAGGACAGTTCAGGATTGCCAAAAGAAACACATGGTGTGGCAAAAGTAAAGCAAAATGGCTCCATTTGATGAATGTGGGCCCTGTCGGACTTTTCTTTGTACTTGGATCCAAGGACAGACCCAGCACTGCCCTCCCCGATGGCTTGTGTCCAGAAGACACAAACCCCACCCTGGGGGAATGCCCAGCACCCCTCACTCCTGGAGCAATGAAGGTGCTTGGTGCTGCCAAGCCACCCCCTGAAGACCAAGGCTTCCACCTTTTGAATGGGCGCCGACACCAAGCCCTGCCTCAGGGAAAGGAAGGTGTGCACCAGGGGGTACGGGAGGGTCCTGAGAGCCCCAGAGAAGTCCCAGGTTCTGTGAAATTTGTGGGCTGAGATCACTTGGGTAGGGGAGAGAAATTTTTACTGCCAGCCTTACTTAGGACTGCCTTTCCAAGCACATCCTCAAGCTCAGATCCTGTGAGAAGCCAAACACAACGCAGTGTAAAAGTGTGTGCTCAACGCATTGCAGGAGGTCCTCAGCACAACGCACAGGATCAGAGCTGACAGGTATCCATCCACTCAGAGCTGACAGGAGTCTTTCCACTAGCCTCCACTCTACTTGGTCAAATCTCAGAGCAGTGGTTTCACCCTGTTCTCCAGGGACATCTGTGGACAAGCCTTAGGAGTCTGCAAAAGGCACCTGAGAAAAGCAGGTCCATGTCACTAACTTTAAAGCATCTGCTTTTCCCATGGAAAAAATGTGGGGCACCCCAGATTGAGATGCCTGCCCTAGAGCATCAGATCTTAGTCTGCTTTGTTTTGGGGAGTTTCGGGTCAGAGATAAGACTGTACTTCCTGAGGCATCAATTTCTCCTTTGCACTGTGCCCACTCTGTAATAATTAAGACATTTTCACCTCTAGATTCATTACAACAAGCCTTCAGTGAACGGAATAGTCTGATTTTGGATGGCATAAAGGAATATCCTTCCAAGCTTTATTTCCTCTTTATTAAAAACAAAACATGCAAGGACATATTTGCAGTGTTGTAATACAGGATTATTTTGTTTTCCAGTCTTTCTTTCCAAGAGAATGATGCTAAAGTACCCCCAGCTTTGTGCAGATCTAGACACAACTGCACTCTCCATTAAATACCAGCATTACTGTTTGAAGCTACGAACGCTGCTCTGGAGCCATGTGTGTTTTATGTCTAACCCAGGGAATGGCAAGAGTAACAGACTAATGTTCACATAGAGACTAGTGCAAGGATTTTATTCACAGGTAAACTGATCTCAGCAATTTCCCAGTAATCTACTCCATGGAAAGTTTCACTTCTGGGGAAAAGAAGGGAGAAGGAATAAATTAGGAAGAGTTTCGTTCTCTTTTCTGCTTCTCTTACACCTGGCTTGCCTGGGATAGGTTTGGTTGAAGTCAAATGCCATCAGAAAACAGAAGGCCAGACTGGTATGTACCTGCATATTCCTTCACCTCTGCTGTGTGCGGTGGGGTAAATGATGCCTGGATGCCTCTCCTGCCCCAGACCTCGAGTCTGGAAGCGCTGCCCTTCTGCCAGCCCTCCATCTCATGCGGGATAGGGAGCTGAGATCTGCGGGAGCAAGCCAGGATCCTGGGCGTTTTGGTGTCCCTGGGAAGTGGGGGCGGGGGCGCTAAAAATAGTTTCACGAACGTTTCCAATCACAGATAGTGCCGATAAATCAGGGGAACGAACCTACAGCGGCGCAAGAAAAGCAAGGGTGCGTGAAAGGCAGCCAAAGAGGCCACTCAGATTTGCCGGGTCCCTGGCGGCCCCGTGACGTCCTGCTGGGGCACGGCCACACTGCAGTTCACCCCGCGGCAGAGCCCCGGCAGCGGGTCCCTGCCCTGAGCCGAGGGGCCGGCACCAGTCCGGCCTCATACGCTCTTCTCTCCTTCCATGTGCTCCTCGGCCGGAGAGGGCTGCTTGTCCTGGCTGCCCTCGGGGCTGGGTTTGGCAGGAGGGGGGGGGGGGGCTGTTGCGGGGGGGGGGGGGG
>NW_009217427.1:111143-118740 GCF_000690835.1 Fulmarus glacialis
GGGCAGGAAGGAGAGGCCCATGGGGTCTGGAACGCAGCACGAGCACAGCGGGCTCCCTGGGAAGGAAGGAGACAAGGCACCATCACTGATGGGGAAGGTCATGGGGACTGTCTGACTGTTCCCTCTACAGTCAATCTGGAGAGGGCGGAGATGGGGTTTGGGTCTCGAATGGCAACAACCCACTCCCCTATTGACCGTTAGTGGGTACATAGATGTTCTCTGGATCAGGGCTAGAAAAGCCAGATCCTGTTCTGTTGAGGCCCACTGTGAAGGATCTTGCACTGTGAGTCATCCAGGGTGACAAAGAGAATGAGGGCAAGCAGACTCAGAAGCAAGCAGTGACGTTTAGGTCACACATGAGATTTGCCCATAAGTGGGGCTGAGCTTGTCCCCCACTCTCCTAACAAGCTGCTGCTCTGTGGCTACCATCAGCCCCATGCTGGAGGTGACCCCTGCCCTCCACCTGCACACTGAAGCCTGATCAATTTGGGCAGCTGCATTTGTTGGGTGAGTGTGGGGGTCCCACCACTTATCTACACCTGAAAGTTTACTGCAGAGAGAAAGGTGAAAATATCCTGGTTCTACAGGAACTAATGACTTTCTCCTATCTCGCTATGAGATGAGATAGGCTTTTCCTGGGCCAAGCGCCTGCCAACTATTGGCATCATGTCTACCTGCAGGAGTCTGTACTATCTTCACCCACCCAATGTCTGTGCTGCTTAAGGATGACACCTTGAAGAGAACAGCCTCCAGAAGTGAGTCAAGGCCACCTAAAGCTGCTGCTGCTGACATGGTTTAAGAGTCCCATCAGGAGAGACAGGCCAGACTATCTCTATCCTGCCATCTGAGACACATGGACTGTCCCAAGCAGGCAATAAAACACTGAAGAGAGGGTGAAAAGGGTATTCTTCTCCCTTTAAACCAAAAGGCTACCCTGCAACCCACTGCCAGAGGCAGTCCTCACTCCACCAGCTGCCTTCCTGAGCTGGACCACTGCAGGCTCTTCCTCTGGTTTATCTTTGATAATGCTAGGACTTGATCACTGGGCAGGACATGCAGTCCATCCAAAAAGCCACCCTGGTACCTTGCTTAGATGCCTCTATTGAATGAATGAGAATGTGTCAGAGGAGTAGGGAGGGGAGGCAGAGTGGGATGGCTGAGCTATTACTTTAATTTTAATTTGCTCTCTAGTGAGAAACATTGAGTTACACCGTTTTTCCAGAGGTCTCAGAGGCCACACAAACTCCACATCCTCTTCTAAGCCCCTGGCAAAAGCCTGTCTTTTGCTGATATGCTACCTCCCAACAAGAAACAGCCTGGCCGCACACATTCTGACATGATGCAATGTCTTCCTCTGATCTTTCCAAGCCAAGGACTTGCTTTAATTTCTGCAGTTAATATTTGAGTTAAATGGCTCATGACTAAGTGATGGAACTAATAACCTGCAGGGAGCAGGTAGTCTTTCTTTTACACTTCTGCTTTCAGCAGCAACGGGTCAGCACCCATCTGCTAGGGATGAAGGCAGACAGTTGTTTGTTTTTAGGATGTTGGCAAGACTTCTCCACAGCAATTGTCAGAGATTATCAACTTGCAGGTAACGCTCAGGAAAAAAATATCCTTTGCATTTTAAAAAACACAACCCACAAGGGACAAGCTATTAATGTAACTGGAAAGTCTTCTTTTCTCTTGTAATAATCCTCTGACAGAGCATAGGACCAGCAGACCAACATTTCCGTGTGTCCAGGCATTCAAATGAATCGCACAAGCAAGTTTCAGCACTTGACTAAAATCCTCCATTTTTTGCTTTTAGCACTAGGAAGCTCAATGTTGAATTCTGTGGCTGCTTTGAGCAGGACAGAAGGAGGGTTTATAACAAAATCCACTCAGTAACACAACTTACAGTTTTTGCCACCACCAACCATGCTCATAAAGTCATTTTTTGCCCTGTTGAATTGCAGCCACTTCAGGGGTGCTGGATGGCCACTGTTTTAACAAGAGGGAGGAGAGGAAGATCAGCACTTCAGAGTCCCTACAGTTTGCAGCAGGTCTTTAGCTGCAGAAGCCACGCCGAGGTCTTTTTTTTCATTACTATTAAGCCCCACTACCTTAAGGTTCAGCTCTGAAATGAGGGAGCATGGAGGCCTGTGCATCAGCTCTTTGCACTGCTGCTTTCTAACACAAACTGAGTGAGACTTTCGAACGTGGCTGCTCAGCTCCCAGGCTGAGGGGAGGGCTGGCCCGTCTGCGGTGCCTACCGCAGGACCGAGCACAGACATTGTCTGCTTAGCAGGAGGTGGGGAGAAGTGGAAAAGAGCCTTCCCCTTTTCAAAAGAGCAGGAATCGGCTCCATCCCCTAAGAATAATTTTCATTCCATTGTTAGAGAGGGATAAAATATTTATCAGTCTTCAGTACCAATCTAAGCTCTTTGCTTAATAATTAGACCTGATATTACCCAGTGGCTCTGCAACCTGAGGGTGCAGAGTTACCTGTGGTGGAAACTAAGCTATCTCTAGCATTAATTCACTCATAAACCATTCCTTTCATTTTCACTGAGGTTAAAACACTTGCAAACAACAGCTCACACCCGAAAAAAATGTAAAGTAACAAGTCATTTGCTCCAGGGCCCAGCTAGAATACAGGAGAGTAGGATTTAGCCCTATTCCTTTTTAATGTAAAAGGAAGGTTGAATCTCCGTTACAATTGCCTGTGTCTTTGGGTAGTAAGTCCAGTGAAATCTATCAGACTTTGCTGGCACAAAAGCCAAGATGAACAATGGGAGAATCAAGAGCCCAAGGTCTCCACCTGCCCGTCAGTCAGCCCACGATGGACAGGGATCTGACTTTCATCAAGAAAGAGGCATCCACATATAGCAGACATCAATGTTTTTTTACATCTTATTGCAGTAACCCTGAGTCCACTGTGGGGAAGGAAGGAATCATTCCTACTTATTTTGGATTCTCAGAGGAGTTTAGGCACCTAGCTCTCATCAAAATCAGTGAGGGTTAAGCTGTTAGCCCTAGCTAACAGCTAGGGCTTCCACTAACATCTATGACAGTCTGATATTACTTTAATGGGATTTGGATCAAGTTGCTACAATATGGACAGGGTACCGTTTTCTTTCTTTCAGGAACTTACTGCCTCCTGTACACAAAATTAAAATACACGATTAGATTTCCATTAACTTACAGCAAATTCTGCTGAATTGATCTGAACCTCCTTGTATTCCTATATGAGATCATACTTTAAATGCTCAGCCTGAACATAAATACTTAATGTAATAAATACAGTCTGAAATATTTGATCCACTTGGCAGTTTAATTGATCTACTACAGAGACTGACAGGAAAAATTAAATTAGTTCTGTCTTGTCTCTGCCAACATCACATTTCAATTGTAACGATATTTGATCTACAATTTTGGTTGCAGACCCTTTTGTGTAGTTCCAAAGTTCAGTTTCAGCTGAGAAGAGTGGGGTGGGAGCGAGCGGGGCCCATATTGACATATAAGTATTTTAAATATATATTTTGTATTTCAACTCAACAGTTTCAAGAATTTAATAGATAGCCTTTCCAAAAGGCAAAACCCCAGTTCCCTTCCTCTTTCAGTATTTCTGCATATCAGCATTTGATGTGGACAGCTGAACAGCAACCTGACGTGGAGGGAAGCAAGGAAAAATTCCCATTTAAAATCCTCACTTGTCAATGCATGCTGTTCAGTCTTCAGAGGAAATATTATGCTTGATTTAATTATTGTTTTCTTCTGATAGTAGTCACATTGGTTTGCTTGAGCTCTAAATCCTCATAAACTCTGAAATCACTTTCACAAGGTTTGGAAGGTCAACAACAACCTGGAGTTCATAGTATCATTTACCAGTGAGAGCTGATTTAAAGGGAGCTCCTTCTTGCTCTTCATACATGACACCAACACTGTGTCTATCAAAACCTGAGGCACAAGCAGGAAAACCAAAAGTGGCTTTATCCAAACCTTCTTGAGCTCTGAATCAGGAGGTTCAGAAGAACAAGGCATGAACTTAGAGCCTGAAATGGAAAGGCACCAGATGCTCCCAGTATAATTTAGGGTAACCTCAAGGCTGCTAAAGTTGTGCTAGATGGTTCCTCCTTCTAGTCCCTAAGGTTAAGTGTGGAAGGCACCCTGTGCTGCCCAGAGGCTGGAAGAGCACTTCAGAGCTGACAGCAGAGTCCAAATGTTATAATTTCTTATCCCCTTGGCTTGTGAACCCTATACCCCCAATGCAAACAACATAGAGCTGATGATCTGGCTCAGTTGCTCTAGCAGGAGCCTTTTTGTGTAAGTAACTTTACATTGGAACTGGAGGATTTCATCCTCCTTTATTTCTGCCATTAATACTGTTCCAAAAAAAAAAAATTCAAAAGCCAGGACCTTGCCTGTTTGGACAGGAAAGTTGGCACCAAAGCCCACAAAAGCTGGGAGAACAGAACCAGTCCTTTGAACACTGTCATCTCAGCAACCATTTATCACTCTTCCCTTCCACATTAAAAACATGATCTGACCCTAAATCCTGCTGACATGTGTCACTCCAAGAGGGGTCAATAGGAACCCCTGCCCAGCTAAGGTCCACTAACATAATTAAGATTTGTCCTGGAGGAACAAGCCAGCACCCATTTCCTTCCCATGGCTCTTAGGGCTCCTAGTATCTGCATATTCCCTGATATTTGTGATGAAGACCAAAGAAATCTACCTGCGAGGTAGGGCAGTGCTAGAGTCAGGGACCTGTGGTACGGGAATCAAAGTAATGTGCTCAAGATCTGTGTATCTGCAGCAAACTAAAGAAATGTTTTAAATACTCTAGAGTCACAGTGGCAGGTAAACGAGGGAAAATGCCAAACAGAACCCACTTGATATATTTGCTCCATTACATGAGAAAAGCCAATAAGTCCATAATCAAGAATGACAGAGAAAATAAAGGACCCCAAGAGTTTTGATTCCTGTTCCCCAGTCTCATGGTAAGCAGTGGTGCTTCAATTCAGTAAACACCAGTTCAAGCGTAAGGTGGGTCTTTGAACGCTTCTTTCTCAGCCTTGGCAATGGGAATTGCCCAATGGAATTGGGCAAATTCTCTTCATCTTTCCATAACAGAAATTGAAATGTAATGGATGGGCAGTTCTAGTTGTTGTGGGTTTTTTCCTGGATACTGCAATTAAGCCTCCCTAATATGAACAACAGCAACCACAGCAGCAACAAACCATAAAAGACCCTAATCAATGGTGCCCTGGAATATCCACTTTGATGTGCATAATGCAATCCTGCTTCTCTCTCAGTAGTGTGGAGGTGCTGTGAAAATAACTTGCACAGAGCAGAGCTGTGGGTGAATTATGAAAGTAATTCCCTGGCAAGTGTAATTATTTTTCTCCTCATACACTGCACTCCGCTCATCACAGGGTCTGGGGAAATTTCAGTGGAATGTAACAGACACGCTCTTGGCCTCAGCCACCAGAATGGTAGAACACTTCCGCTAAAAACCGGAGATTCTTGTTTACACCCATTAATAACATCTTCTACATTAATGAATTGCATTCATGCTGTCATCCATTAAGAAGGTACTTTGAGGTCTCTCTCTGCACAGAACACTAGCTTCTCCTGATGACTCTATTGTTATACAGCCCATAAATAAAACAAGTATTTTCCCTTCATATTTGAGGTCTGCAATTAAATCTACTAAATGGACTGCAGATGCATGGTTTACAGTAAGTGATTCGTCTTGGAATATCATGGAAATGTTAAAGTCACCACAATGAAGTAGCATAGTTGTCAAACTAGGACAGTTTCAGAGAGTAACAAACACCAGAAATTTCATCTATGCAAGGCAACCTTCTTCCTGACTACGGCCAGTGGTGGGGAACTTAAAACCCTGAAGTAGGTGGCAATACCATCCCTTTGAGGAAAAAAAAAATCTCAATTTCAGAGACAACAGGGTTCATGGGGCATATTGCTTAGGGAGAATAGCTTTCTTCTCATTCACCAGAGCAAATCTAGTCTTGTGCTCCAACAATATCCCCCATTTACCTAGAAGTGGCACATGTGGGATTCAGACAAGTGCTGCTTGTTGAAGAGTTGCAGAGCCACACAAAGCATAAGGCAAGCCTACAGTGCACTGCACAGTCTTTCCAAAAGCAAAGTTGCAGGCTCAGTCCCTGCCCCATGCTAGGCTGTCCTGAGATTTCTTGTCTCTACTAGACCGACTTCATCATCAACTATTATATCCTTATACTACAAATTAGAACCAGGAACTATGTGCCCTAGACACTTTATGCAGCCTTGGAAATCTGGGTCTGGAGCCAAGCAATCAAAGTCAGAGAAGGAGAAAGAGAGGTATTAGTTTCTTTACAGAAGACAGAGAACTCTCAGGTGGCAGGATGAAAATGGTCCCTGAGAGCATAAAATAATTGTTAATTAGTTACATCGCCATCATCACTTGTTATTCACTGTATTGATTTCAATTGTCTCCTTCTAAAACATCAGTCCAATATTACTCCCTGACACCAATGAAGTGTTGGCTCACAAGCCCAACAAAGCACGTCTTGTCTCCTCAAAAGAATGAGAAAACAACGTAGACTTCCCAGTAGTATCTGATGTGCTGAGAGTACCTATTTCTCTGCAGGCAGCTTTTACGGCCTTACTGAAAAATATGATTCCCTTTACTGGCCAGGATTATTCTCCCAGTGGTGGGAATACATATCTATTTACGGGATCCACATAGAGGAACTGCATTTAATTTGACACTGGCATAGAAGAAAGCGGGGTCATGCATCCGTGCTTTGATTCTGGAGCAACTACTTTGCTTTCAAAAGGACAAAGAATTCCTGGTAGTTTCAAAGCATGGTCAGCACAAGAGAGATACCAGGAAGAGCTCTTGGTCATTTCACTCTTCAATAAAACTTGCAAAATCTTGGAAAACCTTACTACTTGCTGACTTTGTCCTTATCCAATCAATCAAAAAAACAAACAGCTCAGAATTTTATGCACTGTGCTAAGTTTGATGGGATTTCGTGTGGCATAAAGTCCTATGCCCTCAGAATCACTGTGGCAGAGTCCTGTCAGCATTTCTGCTGCAAAGTGCGACTAGATTCTCAAGGGAGAGGCTTAGGTCACTTCATTAAGACACATAAGGACACACACTAATGCCCACCTAAATGTAGGGTTAGTTCTTCTTTGTCAGGCCTGAAGTGTACAAATCAGCTCCTAGCTCAAAGGGGGAAATGAGAAGGGAGAGTCAAACAAACTGAATTGAGCAAGACGAAGAAGGTCATGTAAAGGTTTTGTAAGCACTGTGTCTCTCCCTGTCCTTTCCTTCCTTCACGTAACCATTATCTCTTCCTCCAGACTGACATGTGAGCTTGGTTGTGCTCTCAAATACGTTGGTTTAGATGAACCATCATTCACCTGGTGTTTCCATACCAAAGAAAAACAAAATGTGAATCAGGCCTGTGATACTTTTGGTCCACTCAGAACCTCTAGAGATTGTTCTGTTCATCATTGCCATTTAACGAGACTGAAGCTCAAGGTCTGCTGTGCACAGCCCCTACCCCAGCCCAAATGAATTGCTCTTGGAGAAACA
>NW_009217427.1:118757-124618 GCF_000690835.1 Fulmarus glacialis
AGAGGAGACAATACTCCATATATAAATACCACAAGAAAGATGCTACAATTATTCTCTGCTTGTATAAATCAAATTTGCCACCTTATAGAACAACAAATTCTTCCCCCTTAACGTCAAAGCCAAAATTTGACATTACTGAAACCTAGGTGCAGAAGAAAAAGATCTCCCCTCAAAGCAGCAGCTCAGTCTACCAGTTCCTTAGAGGAGACAATACTCCATATATAAATACCACAAGAAAGATGCTACAATTATTCTCTGCTTGTATAAATCAAATTTGCCACCTTATAGAACAACAAATTCTTCCCCCTTAACGTCAAAGCCAAAATTTGACATTACTGAAACCTAGGTGCAGAAGAAAAAGATCTCCCCTCAAAGCAGCAGCTCAGTCTACCAGTTCCTTGCAAGTATAACAATACGCTAACAGGCATAGGCAGCTCCCCAAAGTTCCTGCTAGGTGGATATACAGATATGCAAATCTGTAACTGGATTTCTAAAAATCAAAATATACTACATTATCCCATTCCCCTTGCATGTATCTGGAGATTTCAAGTGACAGGCAGGAAATATAAACCAGGCATCTCAGCAATGAACTGCATGTGTAGCTGACAACATTCATCAAGAGAATATGCATGCATCTGATAACTGACCATCCCTATACAAATTATAAAAAAATCTATATTTACATGTGGGACAAATTTTTCAGGGACACTGCCTCTTAGCCTGGGCAACTGACTATCTAATAAGTATCTCTGCAAGAGATTCAGGAATAGGATTTTTCCTGCCCTAGGTTGTAAAACTGCTATCAAGCAAAAAGGAGCAAATTATTCATTTCTCAATTTAGTGGCTGAGCTGTAAAATCACAGAAAATAATATCTGGAAGTGTTCCAAATAAATAAAACTAAAAAAAAAACCTCATTACAATTTTTTTTTCATTTATTTTTATTTCATTTTGCTTGGCTTTCGTTTATTGGGGTTATTTTCCTTAAAAGTTAGCTACATTTAAACATGAAACAAGTGAGAACAACGTATTGATGCACTGAATTTTGAAAATGCTTAAATGTAAATTTTAAGAAAGAAAACATCCCTTACTTCCATCCAAAATTATTCACCGAACACAACTACATTCCCACACCTTTCAACCTGCCCAGGACTACGTTTATCAAAGAACAATCTTTTTGCCTGAAGAATTTCACCAGTATCTACTCCAGAGAGGCTGTTCCTGCCAATGGAAGAAGCCGAAAGTCTCTGCCCCAAGACCTCGCAGTCACAGGGCAGAGATCAAGAGGACTCGTGCAGTCCAACAGCCGCTACCTGCTTACGGGGTTTAGGTTGACAGTCATCCTTTAAGATTTAGGGCTCAGGTCACACCTGTATGGCTTTTCTTGATTCAAAATCACAGGTCCCGCACCTATCAAAAGAGCAGTAGCTGTATAGTGTGTCTGGCTTCAGCTTTTTTGGAAAGACAGGAGCAAAGGGGGAACAGGGGGCAGGACGCTGGACTTAATGCAAAACTCAGCAGTTTCAAGCATTTGCTTCAGGAATATACCTTGGCAATGCTGATTTAACTGGAAATACTCACAAAGAGCATGAGATATACCAGAGAACACAGTGAGAGAGGTATTAAAGGACATTTGTGTTCGTAGTGGAGGATCTTAAACTGAGAAACTTTCCTCACAAATTATTGCACCACATTGGGGCACAGAGTAAATGTATGTGCCACTTTGTGCTTGGCAGCGCTATGAGGCTTTACATCCCATAAATCTATAAATTGAATTCATCCTGCTTACACCCTTAGTCTTATAAATTGTTAGACTAGGAACAGCTAATGGATCAGCGGGTGATTTATTTTTAAAAGATGCATACTGCTGCTTTTTGGGAACTGAAAAGGATATGGACACTGGATGTACCCTTCCCAAAGCCTGGGTCCCAGGTAATGAGGAATTATTTTGTACCGTCCCCTGTCCCCATGCACAAGCTTTATTCAAGTTCTCAGAGGGGACCTACTGTTCAAGAAGATAAAGGTCTGGCATTGTGCAGAGATGTACTGCAAAGGAAACCACATGCAAAGAGCGGATAAGGCATCAGTAACGGTGCCAGGTAATGTATAATGCAAAAGGATGGGTATAACTAATTTATTAGTATAAATTTGACTCTTAAAAGAAAAGCATATGCAAAGAAAACTCCAAGGGAGCAAACCCTACCTGCCTTGCTCTTGAGACAAACCCTGACTTCACTAAAACTGAGTAAAACAAAGGAGCTTCACCACAAATGATGCTACAATTTACAACAGGAGACTCATTCCTGTACCTGCAGCATCTGCCAGTGCAAATGCTGCCAATCATAAAAGAAAGAAGGATCCATCATTTCCCAATGGCTTCTCCACTGGCTCAAGTGGGAGCATGCTGCTTAGCTCGAAGGAGCTGCTTTTCGAGCTCACCCCTGAAGTCAAAGTCACTTACCTTTTAGAGAGGCAACGTGGGATAAAGCTTGTGCGTAGGTGGCTGTGTTGAGAAGAGTCCCCGGCAGGCAGGAAGGGAAGAAAGGTCCTGTAGGACCCACTGCTCGACTCAGGCTGATGGAGAAGAGAAAACAACTTACAAAACCAGAACTAGCTGATTCCAAAGACAGCATATGTGCATGCACACAAACACGTTGGTGTCTCAGTGTCCAACCAGATGGGACCAAGCCTGGATAACATTAGCCTCCCACAGCCAACAGCTTCTCAACATCTCCATTGGGAGCAGTGAGTTGCAAGAGAGACAGCTCATCTTCTAATGATTTGGGCTCTACCTGAAGACGGTACTGTGTAGGTCAAGGATTACCAGCAGGCAAGTCTGTATGTATGTACATATGTACGATGCATGCTTGCCCCAAAGAGAAGCAGCTGATAACATTTATTACTCTTACCTCTGCTGGATCTCCAGACTCTCTTTTTTATTCCTGGTTTGATCTGCTGGAGAAGGGGAATTTAAATTCCTCGATGGAGGCGGCACCTCAGCCATTGTTTCCTTAGAGCCCTCTTGGTCGGAAGCACCCCTCTCTGTTTTCCTCCATTTAGCTCTTCGGTTTTGGAACCACACCTGGAGCAGGAGAGCAATCCAGGCTGAATACCGTGTTTAGCCGAACGCAAAGGAGGAAATTGTAGACTGTTACTGTAGTGAAATCAGCCATTTAGAAGCTTGGATAAACTTCCTCTTATTTTGTGTCCCCATTGTTATTCTAGTTGAGCCTTAGGATTACATTTGTATCTGGAATATTTCTGTGTCTAAAGACATTCAAAAGGCATGTTAAAAAAAAAAAAAAGTTTTGATATTACTGTGCCAGTTAGCAAAACATTTAAACATGTGCTTGCCTTTATGCACACATTGAATTCTCACTGATTTATATGTTTTAACACGTCTAAAAGCCTTTTGTATAGGGATGGACTTAAATACGTATCTAAGCACTCTGACGAAACCGTATATAAGTCTTTAAATGAGCTGCTGCTAGAATCAGAGAGGTCAGAAATTAAAAGGTATGTATTAGGCCATCTTATCCAGCCCATTTCCTGGAGAGGACTGATACTTTCTGTTATTCCTCTGATGTATTTGGCCAGTCTGCCTTTAGAGGAGTCAAAAGGTGGTAGACACTAATTTTGGAAGATCATTCTGCAGTTTAATACATGCCAGTTTCCAAAACTTATTTTTTCCCTGTAATGCAATACAAATTGTTCATGTTCTTGATTTTATCCCCCGACTCTTAGTCGAAACACCTTTTTTTTCCATTTACCTCGAAGCTGATGCTCTGAAAGCACCTTATTTGAGGTGGAAAATGCCAAGCCTCTCTTGAGGTCAGGAAATCCACATTTTAATACATGACTTCAAGTATAGGCGATATTGTTATTATTATTATTCTCCTCCTACAACTCCATTTTAGTTAGCTGCCTTTTAATTGCATGTATCAGCAAACGTTGAATAATGATTTTATCTATATTCTAAATTTAGAGCAGTTAAATGCAAAGCAAAATGCAGACACTTTCTTGCGTCTTAATTGAATGAAGGTCACAGCTATAACAACATTTAATTGAGCTATTTTTCATTATCATATTTTAATGACTTTGCACTGACAGTTCGCCTGCTTCTGAGGAAAGAGCATGATGAAGTCGTTTATTTCCCTATTTAGTTATTGTTTGACAACATCATCTTCGATTAAGACTCTGCTTTATAGCACATTAATCATATTTGAATGAGCAAGGGGTATAAATGTAAACATATCTCCCATCCTCTGTGTTTCCCCATGTCCCTGCATGAAAGCAGCCTAAACAAATGCTTGCATCTATTGTCTGTTTGCATAATAGCCAACAACAAGGCTAAACAGCAGTCCTCAGCAATCTAATTGTCACCACCCCTATCTCACCCTTGCACCTTTCAGGAAGAAGTTATGATCTTCCACTTCTGAATGCTCAATAATTGTGCCATTTATCTCAATTTGCAGTTCAGTCTTTAGGCACCAATAGCCAAAATGGCATTTTTTTTTTTTTTTTAAGCCAGTACCTACAGTGCAGTGGCAAAAGGAGATTTTCATTTCCAAATAATAATCAGTTTAATTTGCCCGCATATGACCAATGATTCATGTTCAGATTTAATAATCAGGATCGCATAATCTGATTATAGGAGAAATAATTTGTTTACAATCCCCAATTTACTGCGGTGAATTCCATTATCTCTCTTCAGCCATTGGGTTTTAAGAGATACTAACATGACCCTAGGGAACAAAAGGCAAGCTATTATATTTCCTACAATTAGATCTTTGCATAGTCTTAACCCCGAGCACCTAAATAAAAAAAAATACAAAAACAGCGTGCAGAAAAGCCCCATAAATAAAATGAATACATAATCGTGTTCAAAAAATGGCTTGCAACTCTGTGGTGGATGCCTGCAGAGTTATAGGGATCCATCTCTGACAACTGCAGGACTGCTGTTCTTAGCAGAGTTTATACACACAGAGAGTTAATCCCTGGATATGGAGAAACAAACACCTGGGTCAAAAAAAAAGGGGGAAAAAAAGTGGGGAGAAGGAAAGAAGAAAGGAAGGGGTGGAAAAGAGTGCGGGTGGAAAGAGAGCAATCGTGGCCAGTGGTATTTATTGGATCATACTAAAGGTGTGGGAATTGCTCTGCAGGCTCTTTAGCTGTCTAAATTAAGTGTTTAGAAAGAAGGCGAAAGGGAGAAAAGTTGAAGAGGTGCAGAAGATTTCTTCCTGGCAGCGGGGCTCCCTGCAGTTGACTAACCCCACTGCTCGACAGTGGTCATAGTTGCTTTGGAGAATCACGTCTCAGCTCTTTTCTCCACACACACCCCCTCCAAAAGCAAGGAAATGGATGTGCATTGATGTAATTTAGTACCTTGGAGACGCGGACAAATTAGTGTAGAACATTATCACTAGTTAATTATGAATGACCGATTAATCAACCTAATCTAATATTCCACATTATGTTGATGTTATTAAAGTGCATCATGAAAATGACAGATCGTCTTCATTTGCGTTCTTTGGCCAAATGTGCACTCTGCAGTCATGATTTCAAAAAAAAAAAAAAAAGTTTGCCGGTTTGAATACCCGGGAGTTAATAATTCCCCAGAATGTTTACCTGCACCCTGGCTTCCGTGAGGTTGATTTTCATAGCCAGCTCTTCCCTAGTGAACACATCGGGGTAGTGGGTTTGAGCAAAAACAGCTTCCAGTGCCTCGAGCTGGTGGAGGGGAGGAGAGCAAACATCTGTCAGGGGCCGGGCGCGGCTTGCAGCGCGGTACGGGCGGGGGGCTGCCGGCTCGGTGCCCCAGGGAGGTTCCAGCGAGGGATGGGGAAAGCGGGACCGCCCGAGG
>NW_009217428.1:0-8205 GCF_000690835.1 Fulmarus glacialis
AGGTGCCAGAGCAGAGATTCACCTGCAGCTCATGGAAGACCATGGTGGAGCAGGTGGATAAGCCCTGAAAGAACTGTGGGCATGGAGGACCCATGGTGGACAGGTTTACCCTGAAGGACTGCAGTCTGTGGGAAAGACCTAGACTGGAGCAGGGGAAGAGTGTGAGGAGGAAGAAGTGATAGAGAGGAGCTGTTATGGACTGACCACCATCCTCCATTCCCCATCCTCTTGTGCTGCTTGGGGCAGGGGATGAGGTAGAGGAGTTGGGAACGAAGGAGTGAAGTTGAGAGCCTGGGAGAAAGGGGTGGGATGGGGGGAAGGTGATATTTCAGTTTGTCTTGGTTTCTCACCATGCAAGCCTATTTTAATTGGTGATAAATTAAATTAATTTTCCCAAAATCGAGTCTGTTTTGCCTGTGATGGTAACTGGTAAGCGATCTCCCTGTCCTTATCTTGACCCAAGACCTTTTTAATCTTATTTTCTCCCCCTGTCATGGGGGAGGAAGGAGGGAGTGAGAGAGCAGCTGGGTGGGCATCTGGCAGCCAGCCAAGGTCAACCCACCACAAACTTTACCAGCTCGTTGTGTGACATAGACGTCAGAGGAAAGCACACTGTCTGGCAGGACTGGTCCCTTCTGAGTTATAAGCCCTTCTTTTGATGATGTAGAAATGCAGTTATATGGGATAGGGCTTTCTTCATCATCTTATTTTTTTAAAGTTTGTTTTTTTATGTATGCTATAGCATGATAGTCCTTGGCGGGACAAATGAAAGAAGTCAGGCTGATTGGAGGCTTTTTTGTTGTTGTTCGATTTCACATCTGACTTGGAAGTTTAGAAACTGCTTCTCACTAAAAGCCAGTAAGATATGACTTAAAAATTATTTTGATGCCTGTCTTGCATGATTTTAATGAAATATACACCCAAAATGTATTAAAATGTGAACTATGCTTCTGAAAATTGTTTCCTTTCATTCTTCCACATGAATCTTTACATATTTAGTTTAAGAAGTTGATGTTTCTGATAGAAATCCTTAGCCTCTCTCTAGCTCTCTTAAGAAGCATTAACTTGGAAGCAGCCCACCTGAGAAAGCAAGCCATCTCTGTGCCAAAAATTGTTTTGGCACTGACAAGGCTGTCTGACTCCTCTCTTGCAACATTTCCCTTAAATGCCAGTTGCATATTGTCATGGGGCTTCTGTAGTTCTATATCAAGGGACCTTCTATGATGCTTTTGTTGTAAGCAGTTCTCTCACTTGGGTTCTCTTCTGCATTTTTATCACCTGGGTCTTTGGAGACATGACTGAAACACAGTTGTCCTCTTGCCAAAGATATGGATGACCCTGGCTGAATTACGCACTGAATTCTGAGCCTATTCTGTCACATTTGCTGCTGCTTTGAAAGAGGCCTCAAGTTGAGAGGTGTTAGGGAGAACATCAGTGTTCATAAAGCATCAGCAAAAGACCAAATTGTGTCTTGATGTGTAGGTATGTTCCCTGTCCGTATGAGTCGTTGTTGTAAGATGAACATTAAGTACAAGTGTAATAATAAGATGAAGACAAGTAGCCAGAAAAAATGCCAGAAAAGTCAGTATGTCAGGCCACACAATGGTGTGCAAACAAAAGGAACAAAGAAGTCCTGCATATCATGTTTTCATCCTCCTCTGAGAGCCTAGTTCTTTATTTTTTGTGTCCTTGTTTTCTTTCCTGTAACTGTAGGTCTCTGTACCTACCTAATTGTGGATCAAGGTTTTCTCCCCACAGCAAAGGAGTTCTTCTTAACCTAAAGTAGTTGTGATTATGTATAGGTCTGCCAGACACAGTCCTCTCCCTTAGTGCTGCTTATATATGGTGTGTACAATTCTGTGTTACGTGACATGATTGTGAGTCAGCAATTGTGCAGTCCTTGGGTCACATCACTTCTGTGTTTGCCCCTTGTTGTTCCACCCTCCCCACCCTTGAATTTGCGAGGACTGGGGCCCCCTCTTTGTGGCTGAGCCAAAAAACCTTGGAAAGTGAGATATTATGATTGATTCATCAAGAACACCACCACAAACAGCAACAAATAGTTGAATTTTATGCATGATTAAGTAAAGAATGCTTGCATGTAGCATCAAAACCTTGATGTTACCCAACTTTACACCGTTTCTTAGCTAAGCATTCGGAGAAAGGAGAGGGCAAGATGGTTTACAAGACATCCAGATGTTAAGTTTAAATAATTCTTTGAAAAAGCAAACAATAGACAATAGATGGGGAAAAATAACACTGATGGCTGAATAAGATTAGCAATTGTTAAACACATATAAATGGCATATCATAGAACAAGCTTAAGGTATAAAATAATAACAAAACCCCCTTTAACTGATTGCGTACAATTCAGTTAAATTTATTCACATCTATTTAAAAAAAAATTTTCTTCTAGCTCTGGTGGCTTGGGAGGTGATTAGAAGTGTAAAATACTTCAAACACATGCTGCGTGTATGAAAACAGTAGTTCCAGTCCTGTCCTAAACAGTAGGATTGAAAACCATATCAGAAAGTCTGTTTTCTTAATATCTCCAGACCTTCTTTGCAGACCAACAATATGTTTATATGCTTTAGTTAGGATAAGATTCAGATAAGAACCCATTTTGAGATATTTCTTCTAACAGAACTGACATGTTTTGCAATTTGCCTGTTGCTGAAATGCTTTGTATGAAGATCAAAAAAGAAAGCTTTTTTGTGTATGGATGTAATGTTTCTGTGTGAAAGTCTGTGGCTTTTTTCTTATGTAAAATGATTTCTAGAACTCTCTTCTGAATGAACCAAAAACTGTTATTTTTTTTTATGTTTCTAAAATGAAAGGCAAGCCAGGCTGTTACGCTGGCTCTACGTTTGCACTCTGTTTATAAACAGCGTTGAGGATAATCCATCATCTGTCCTGAACTTCAAAATGACGGCATCTGGACTACATCCTCACAATGATGTAGCACTGACACTTCAAACAAACTCAGAAAATGGTAAAAAAAAAAAAGCACTACTTACAACCATCCCACGAGCATAATCATCTGTGTGCAAACAAAAGACTAAGAGACTCATTTTTGCTGGAAACATTTGAAGTTTCTTTTTTTTTTTTTTCCGTCTTCCCTTTTCCTGGCTTTAACTTATTGAACTTTTTAGTTAAGGCAGCCTGAAGGCACTAAATTACAGATGGTGCTCACTCATACTAAAATTGAAACCTTCCTCTTTCAAAAGGTAATTGTTTCCAGTTGATACATGCAACATGAAGTGGAGAAGTCAATCATTTCTAGAATGAAAATAGCTCCTATATTCTTGAGAAGGGAAACTCCCTGAAAAGATCTCTCTGTCCTAAGAAAAGAGATTGCATGTTCTTTCCTTCACGTATGATCTAACTTTAAACGTCAAACCCACCCACAATAACTTTGGCAGAAACAAGTAAAAGTAGCAAGTGTTCCTTATTATCTATAGTCTCTGAATGCAAAAATAAAAATGTAAAAAAGCAGATTATATATTTGAAAACATAAATGTTACCTCTTAATATTTCAAAACTTTCTTACAAATACTGGTCTTAGAGATCTAGAGCCTGTAGCCTTTTTGAAACTGGGAGTATTTTGAACAGCAGATCATGTAGTAACTGCAAGAATATGTAAACAGAATATACCATTTTACAGTGCACTTGGTTATATATCTAACCTACATTGAAAAAAAATCCCGAATAATAACATCTATTTAAATAAACACTATTACAGTCAGAAGAAGTATAAGAAAGTTAGGTTCGTTCTATAACTTTTGATAAGCTTCTTTAAGGCATGCACTCTTATAGGGTTTTTCTAATTATTTAGCAGCTCCAGATCTAGAGTAGGAAACTCTGCTTTTTGTCTTTACTGTTCAACATAGATGTGAGCACAGACCTTAAAAGGAAATTAACCATGCCTTTTCTCACTGAGTTTCCTAAAATATATGCTGATAGTAAAGGGATGCTGAGCTTCAGTCATCCTGCATCTTATTTCAGCTCTGAATAAAATGTGCTTTAGGGTTACAAATTCTTCTGCCCCTGAACAACCCCCTCGTTCAGTTTCCTGCTCTCACTGGCTTCTTGTCCCAGACTCTTTTTTCTGTCCCCTATCCTGGTCTTCTAGTTTCTTGTCCCTGTTTGCCCTCTTGTAAACAAAGAAATGGGTTAACAACTTACATTTGTGTCTTTAAAATCATGTCTTTGCGCTATTTCAGAGCTCTCTTCTTACAAGTAGAAAAGCTGCCATGAATGCATACTTGCAAGTAATATAAGTAGTGTTGCACACAAGCTCTCAAAGTAGTTTCTGCCTGTGTTTCTGTAACTGAGATACGAACATCAAGGCCTGAACGCTTGGTGCTTAATTTGAATCATCCGAGTGAGCTGGGCTCAATCAATAGCCATGTTTGCTTTATTCAGGAACAAACATACTTCAGCTTATTCCTGCTCCAATGAAAACAAAGCTATTTCCTACTGTCCATTTGCACCTTTATTTACTTTAGCTGAATCAGATAAGAGTTACTGTTTAAGACACGTGAAATTAGCAACAGCTCCCTGAAATTTTTGTTCCATGTGGATGGCTTGCCTCTCTCAGAGAAGCCATGTTGGCCTGATGCTCATATGTCTCACTGAAGACTCGTTATTTCAATGGGGGCAAGGAAGAATGAGTTATTTTGTGCACATAGACTGGCCCTGCATAACGGCTTTGTAAAATTATTATAAAATGTTCAAGGCAAGGCATAAGATTTATCTTTCCAGTGGGAGGGGGAAAAACCTGCTCGTCATCATAAAAAAAAAGAAAGCAACTTTGAATATGGGCAGCGAGGCAGGCATTCCTTAAGAAAGCTTAGCCCCTGGGCAGCACAAGGCCTCGGTGCTCCCTGGTTTTCCTACCAACCTTCCTGGCAGCTCGCTGTCCGCTGCAGTACCTGCTCCCAGAATGCGGGAGAAGGACGACGGCGGCTGCTGCTGCATGCACAAAAAACCCCAAGCCCATAGAACATCCTCGGGCTCCCGAGGTATTACATGATCTTTCAGACCATCTAAATGCTTGACTTAATGAAACTCAACTGAACAATTCCTTTTACTTTGCAAGACTCTTGTTCCTGTTTCAGAATTGAAGAAGGGCTTGCATGCTGAAAAGCTTGTTCATTTTCTTTTCTCCAGCTGTGCCAGCTGGTCTAGAAAAAGCTATTATCTCCTGCAAATCTTGCTCCTCGGAAAGAATAGTGCATGTATGTTTTTGTTTTTGTTTTTCTTTTTCTTTTTTCACTTTCAAGACAGTTTCACACAAGTAAAAACCTGGTTTCTATTTTAACTGAACTCGAAGGGATATAAAAGCATTTGTAAATCTCCCTCCTTTCTGAAAAATAAACTGAGGACTGACTGAAAGTTAAGGTAGAAGAGGCCACTTAAAAAAAGAAAAAAAAGAAGAAAAAAAGAAAAAGCACAGCATGTGCCTAAGTATTTGGCTGACTATGATGAAATTAAGTATATGCTTAAATGAAAAAGGGCAATAACATCCTCTTTCCCCTGGCTGGAAGGTCCATGTTCTTGGGGGAGTGCGGGTGCCGAGGGAAGGTTTTTAAACAAAGCCATGTAAAGTGAGTAATACCAGTTCTCAGGCACAATCTGTTTATCAGGCAGGGAGCCTGGACCATGTTAGTCGTACTGCACATGAACTCTTCTAAATTCTTTCATACTTCCATTGCCAACTTTATGAAGAATATAAATTAAAACCATACGTGTTAAGAAATTACGAGTAGCTGTCATTATATATCTTCCTAAGATAATTAAAAGTAATCTTATGTCTTAATTAAGGCTTCTTGCTGCTGAAATTAAAAACATAATGCTTAAACTAATTTAAATCGAAGTTGAAGACAACAATAAAAGTGAAGAGTGCTTAACAAAGCATTTTGACCTGGGTGGTGATGGTCAATAAGCCTGGGCTTACAGTCTGCTATAATCATGGATGCATGATATTGTGTTTAATAGACTCTCTGTCCATTGGCACTTGTAAAGTCTATCCTTTAAAAAAGCTGAAATTTTGCTTTCTCTGCTCTGTCTATAGTTAAAGACAGAATAAGTGGAACTGCATTAACTCAGAATGTATTGTTTGTTCTTTGTGGGAATTGGTGGTTTCAGATGAATACAGGTAGTAGCTAGGTAGCGTTATTAGGCAGTATATAGAAAATTTGCCCATGAATTACAAAATATTTGTAAAGAGGTTGAAAATCGCTTTCAAACAAACCAATTTAAAAAGCTGTGGTAATGAAGATACCTTGGCACTTAACACTTGAGGAAGGTAGATCTTTCTCATCACATTTTTTTCTCCTACATTTGCTTTATGAAAAACATGCTTGGAGAAAAGCAGAAAAGCAATTACACCTCCCTTCTGCTATATTTTTTTTTTTTTTTAACTTCCAAGGTGCATCCAAAAAGCTAATCATTTGACAAGACACACAATAAAAGCTTTTAAAAAATGCAGCTCTGTTTAGTCATTAGTTCTTATGCTGAGAAAGAGTCCTGAGAAAACTTCTTATAAAAATGGCAATAGAAATCAGTCTGGTAGCTTAAAAAAGCAGCCCAATTCAAGGCATTGGGGGTGGTGAAGGGGAAGAAGAGAATGTGATCTCATTAATAAAACAAAGCATGGAGTGTCTATAAAGAAGGATGTATTATGTTGGGAATCAAGTGAAGGATGTACTTGAAAGGAAAAGGTGCAGCTTGGATATTTGACCGTAGTTCTTTGAGACAAACCTTGATTAAAAAATTGAGAGAACAGTCAATCCTCCATAAATGCATAATTGTATACTGCTGCTTCCCATACAATAGTTCCTTTATGGGCTGCCTCCCTCTCTGCTCTGTACTAAGTTCCAGCTCTGACAGTACAGGTATGACTTGGAATCTTGAAGATTTTGAATGTTGAGGGTTTTTTTTAAGCAGACTTCAGATCTTCTGAGCAACACAAAGGCTTAGCTTGTTCTGAACCTAGGTTTTTAGAATTCCCCTCAAGTATAAAGAGGAAAAATTAGTACTTTGCTACCTGAAATACAAATAAAACATCCTTTGACTACAATTGTTGAACTCTAGCAAAATATTATTTTAAGCTGGGTGAAATGATGCTACTTCTGTGCTAAACAGCACTCAAATCCTACAATAGTAATGTGGAAACTCACTGGCTGAAGGGGGGTGTGTGTGAGGGGGAATTACTACTCACGATAAAAGCAAAGGAATGCAGCCAAGCAGCAAGTAAGGAAAGCATGAAATTAATGGATTTCCCTTGTTGTTTTAATGAAGTCTGTTTATTGTGGAAGAAGAAAGGACTTCAGATTAGCAAATCTTATTTCTGGATTAAGAAAAGGCCTCCACCACATCCACCAACTTTTCCCAGAATATATTGTTATATATAAAGGAAAAACTGTAATTTTCCTTTTGCTTGAATGCTTCTGTTCTACTAAAAAACTGTTATCTTAAGTGAAAAAATAATAAAAGGTTTCAATGTCAGGAAGAAAAAGTTTGCTTAGAGAAGTTTTACCATTACTGTGAATTAGTAGCTTTGGTGTCTGCCAGACACTTGAGCAAGCTAACTGGTGTTGTCTTAACACCTGATGCCTGCACGTGCAGTGTGTCTCTCCTAGTCTCTCCCTGCAGAGATCTGGTAGAGGTCCCTCATCAGCTGAAGTCACCAGCTCTCCATGCTAATGCAAGAGGGAGCATCTTTGCTTATGGAGTGGGAGCTATGCTTGCTGTGCATTTAATGAAAATTGCCCTTTCTATGCATTTTGTAGAAGCAGTCGAGTCAGCTCCAAGTATAAAATGCTTTTGAGTTTTCTCATCCAGTATTAGATCTCACTCAATGAATAATGAATCATGGGTGTGTTGTGTTTCCATCTTTTTCACCTTTACCACTTACTAATTCTGGAACTTGAAATTTATGATGACAGCACTGAGCCAGGGCTCTTGGCTTGGGAAATGAGAATGTTTTAAAGGGAAGCTAAATAGCTATATCTTGGTTGAATACACCATTAAGTTTAGTCTGACCTACACTGAAAACTTAGAAAACTTTTCATTCTGCAAATGAATAGAGGGCCCTAACACTGAGAAAAAGCACATGTTAATCTCTCTATAAAACACTAGGATACACAGAAATAAAAATGGAAGAGTTATTGCTCAACTGGGGTCATCGCCCTCCCGGAA
>NW_009217429.1:0-305 GCF_000690835.1 Fulmarus glacialis
TCAAGCAAACCATAAACCAACCCTAATCGTTAAACCTGACCCTCATTACCCGAAATTGAGCCGAATCCGTGTGCTGAGCGTGTCCCACTGCTGGGCATGTGTGGATGCTTGGCGCTGGAGGTGATGGGCATGTCCGGTTGCTGGGTGATGGTCACTGGCGGTGCTTGGTGCTGGGCATGTGCGGGTGCTGTGTACTGTGTGGTGGGGTTGCCGGGTGCTGGGAACATCCCGGTGCTGGGTGGTGGGTGCTGGGCGCTGGTGGTATTTGGTCCTGGGCCTTTCTGGGTTCTGAGTGCTGGGGGGCT
>NW_009217429.1:516-857 GCF_000690835.1 Fulmarus glacialis
GAGTGCTGGACACTTCTGGGTACTGCGCATCTGCTGGTGCTGGGCATGTCGAGGTACTGGGAGTTGGGTGCTCGGCACTGGGGAGTGCTTGGTGCTGGGCATGACCCTTTGCTGGGCATGTGCGGGTTGTGGGTGTTGGGTGCTTGTTGCTAGAGATGTCCGGGTGCTGGTCACCGGGAGATGGGGGTACTGGTTTCTGGGCTTCCTCATGTGCTGGGCCCTGGTGCCTGGCATGTGCGGGTGCTGGGGGCTTGGCGCTGGACACTGGGGGTGCTGGGTCCTGTGATTATCTGGGTGGTGGATATTGGGGGTGCTGGGAATGTCAAGGTGCTGTGTGCTGG
>NW_009217430.1:0-5016 GCF_000690835.1 Fulmarus glacialis
ATGTGTGTGTGAAAGAGTTCTTGAACAAGTTGATAAAATATAAACTCTCTTCTTTCCTTACCTCTCAAATACAAATAAAAGCCTGACTAAAAGCCATGACTATGGCTCTCTCCTTGGGAGAATGGTGGTGGTTGGTCACGTAGCTCTAATGTAAGATGGTTTAAGTAGAGTGCTGAGCTCGGCATAAAACCCTGTATCGAACTTAACTAGTTCTAAGAGTCCTTTTTTAGGTAGACTAAAACTGTGAAAATGTGTTTGTTTCTCCATGTTCTTCTAGTGAGAAGAATGGAAAAATTAGGCTAGAAGGAGGCCCATGTCTAAGTTTATTAAGTAAGAGGCAGGCTAATCTGAATTACCTGCTCTTTGATTCAATGACATCTTTCTCTTTGAAAACCTGTTCAGAATTTTAAATTCTTCCGATTTGTTTCACTGATCCTACTGCTGCTCTGGCTTTTATGTGGTATATACATGCTCTTGAACAGAATAGCTCTACCAGTGCTTTTGTGCTGACTTTTCTTTAGCTTTAGTTACTGCCATGCCTGTTCTTTTACACGAGAGGAGTTTGAGTGTACCCTGTCACTAATTCCAAAGTGATCAAAGCACGTCTTGGGATTGTGGAGAAATTGAAAAGACCTAACAAAAGAGTCATCCTCATAAATGAAAGTAAGGCACAGAATTTAGCTGGAAAATGCTGAGGACATTTTGTATGAAATATGCTGAAAGTAATAGACATCTCAAATTGTTGTGAGAAATCAAAAGAGGTTTCAGATGCTTTTGAATATCCATCAGAGGAGCACAAAGGACTGCAGCTTACATGTACTCTATTTTAAACCTGGCAAAATAATATTCAGATTTTTTTTCTGTATACACATTCTCACAGTTGCATGCTAACTAATTCAAATACAAGCTTTTATAGAGGTATACAACATGAAAACAACACAGAAAAAAAAAAAAAAAAAGATGATACAATATAATACTACTAAAATGCAGAAAGCAGTCAACCAGATTTACTGAGTAAAATCCTGGCTCCATGTCAGACTTGGGAGTTTTGCCAAAAATTTTAATAGGGCCAGGATTTCACTATTTGCATTCTATGATAGAAGAAAAAGGGAAAAAAGATTAAATGTAAAGAAAGAGGGAAAGAAAATTCATACTCATATTCAGCATACATATAAATTCACGTAGCTATGGATTTAATGTATAATAATAACTATCAATGTTTGTCAACATGATTTAATATTTTTAGTGAAATTTATACCTATTTTATAGGTGGGAAAATCAAGGTACACTGAGGTTGTTGACTTTCTATGGCAGCAGTTTGTTTCAAGTGTGGTGTGAGAGTCTGGAGATTGAAAAAGATTAATATTGAAAGCAAATAGAGCAGAAATTCTGATAACTACCCTTTTTGTTCAAGAATACCATTGCTAAGGAATGCCTGTGCCTACATGAATAGAAGTATCCTACTCAGTAATTTTTGTCTTCATGGATGGATATTTGTGCTTGAGGACAGTGCTATCAAGTCCTGGAAAGTTATTTATTTAAATAATCTGCTCATTAGAAGACTGTTCTTTTCAATGTGAATAAATTGCCTTTGTCCCTCTGCGTGATTCACGAAATGGCTACTAGCTGCAGGATGATGAGAGCATGAACAGAATACACGAATTTTCTTCCTTGATACACTGTTCCTTCAGATTCTTATTTCTCCAAGAGTTTATTTTTTAAATCTGCTATTGTTTTGACAGTGTGCCATTATCCTTCAACATAAAGACTTCAGAGAAAGATTGATCTATTTGTGTTCATGATGATTCAGTAATCCTTAAAAAAAAGTTGTTTAGTCTTTGGCAAAGGAGAGAATTTAAGTTCCTGGAACAATTCCAGTTTCCTTCAGTCCCGAGAGTTTCTGATGAGCTGGGAAATATTAGGAAGAAAAGGAGACCTCATCCACTGTCTTGTCGAGACAGGAGACTAAAGAGATGGAAGCGCTGGTATCCATATATGAGGCCCATAAAAGAGGAAAAGGAGATGCCAATTCCAGCTTGGCCAACTCTCTGAGCAGTACGATGGGAATATGGGCCCCTAGGTAGAAATATTAGAATGGGAATGTGTCGGTGCAAGTGGCCTGTTTGATTTTTCCTTGTTAGGAACTCTTGAGTCAAATACAGTGTGCTTTCACCTCAGTAGAGCTAGGCAGCTGTGTCATATCATACCTTGCCTTTGTTCAGACCTCTTAGCAAGCATTTCAAGTGCAGAATTAGTACACGATGACACTCAATCCTTTTGTTTGAAGGTAGTGCTGTCTCTCATAGCATTTTTCTCCCAGCTTAATATTCCATCATCAATATAAGTCTCATGATTTCCACTCTTGTCTTTCTAAAAGCACGCCACAGGCGTAGATCCCATCACTGAAATAGCTCTTTACAGAGCTTTACAAAGACAATTGCCTTTTACTTACAAGATTGGGAGCGGTTAAATATAGATTACTTGTAAAACAGCCAGTGAGCTGAAGACTTACCTGCTCTGACTCACGTTCCCTCTTGAGGAGAGACACCTGAGATCTGCAGACTGCCCTCATTTCACCTGGCGTCTATAGCGGCTCACCATGGTGTGCACGGGTGACTTGATCCACGTCCCTGCTTGCCTGGTGACGTGGTTGCTAGGGGACCTTGTGCTGTTAAACCAATTCTCCCAGCTGGAGGACAACCTACGCTTACAGCATCCTTCTTGCGAGAGAGGATCATCAGGCTTAATGATTCTTCATTGTTAGACTGCGCCTTCACTCCCGCGAGTACCAGTACAACCTGGAAACAAAAAAAGAAAGGAAGACTGGAAGAATCAGCTGTATTTCCCAAGTGGAGCATACAGCAATGAAGAGTGTACACACACAGCAGGTTCATGATCTCATACAGAATTAATAAGCATTCTTTTTAAAAATTAGCATATTCTAGGAATCGTTACACTAAATTTGGCTAATTAGTCATTGGCATGCAAGGAACTGTCCAAGCTCAGGAGAAGTCTGTTTAAATGTTTCTTTTCTCTTCTGCTTACATTTATGAGAAGGTCTTGTTAGTAGTAATAATTTGTTAGCTGGAAAATTATTTCACGTTCCACCCTTTAGTTACATGGAAAAACCTGAAGAGAAGTAAAAATTGCCCATTAAACAAGCCTGCTCCCTAACTCAGAGAGATTAATAGTGTCTTGAATAAATAGATAATTTGTTAATTTTTTGTTTCCATTTATATATTTTTCTCATCTCTTTAATTTATAAAGTGTCTGTGACTTTTATAAGATAAGGAACACTGGTCCTTGGAAAGTAGCCCAGAGACCACTGTGCACCATCAGAAAAGTATATGCTTTTTGTGAGGTATGAGATTATCACACTGATAAAGCTCAAATCCTGGAAGAGGGTGCTGGAGAACTATAGGAAGAAAAGCTGAAAAGAAATGAGGGAGGCAGACAAAGTTGTACCAGTAACATATAATTTTGAGTTCCTAAGCATAGAAACAATCCAGGTTTATGAAAGAAGAGCAACAGAATGCTGCAAGAAAAAGCGAGCGTGTAGTGTCATCAATCAACGTGCCTCTGTGGAACAGCCTCTTTACACATAGCAGCAGTAAAGGCTGTGTCTCATTACAGTGAAAATTTGCAATATTGAAAGGTAAAACTACAAATGGATATAATGGCAACAGGCACCCAACAGACCTGAGGAGCATATCTGATTGAAAATGATCTCATTAGGCAGAGGCAAAGTTACTTTCACACAACAGTTATTTCTCCTCCTCCTACATGTCTTCAGCATGGGAATTTAATTCTTCAAAATTAGTCATGCAAATACGAGGAAATACAGTGTCACTTTTGCAAGAGCACAGCAGCAACATTCAGCAACAAATGCCTTTGCAAAAAAAGAAACCTCAGAGGAGAAGAGGAAGAGTGCGGAGTTGTGGAGATGCCACTGACTCTCACAACTGCACCTATCCCAGAAAGCTCTTTCGTCTTGGAGGTGAAGGTGTAACGAGATCCAGTGGCTGTCAGGTGATATTGGGAAAGCTCATACAGGAATTGTGGTTTTAACAGGACAATTAAACATTTGGAATTCCAATTAAACATTGGAACAAATATGAGAAATCACACATCACTTGGAGACATGAAAAACATGGCTCACTACAAGATTACACGGAGGACTCACTAGGTGATCCCGTGGCTTGCATTACTCAGTGAGTCACCCTAACTGGTGATTAATTAATTCTGATCTTTTAGCGTGTGAGTGCAGTGTTGCTGTTCGTTACCCAAAAAAATAAAACAGGAAGGAAAACACAGGCGCAGTGGGGTCTGCATAAAAATGTTTGCTAAAAATATGCAAATCAAAGAGTTGAGATCTTTCTCTATGCACTCTGCTGCTCTGGCACGCATCTGGGAACCTCAGAAAGAGAGCTTCGAAATAAGTGGAGGCCACCAGGGGAGCTGAGAGTCCAAAGAGAGTGCATAATTCCTGTACAGCCCAGTGTTTTTTGGGGGGTTTTTTGGGTTGGTTTTTTTTTTTTTTGGAGGTTGGTTGATTCATGGGTAACAATACTGAGCAACACAATGCCTCACATCTTGACCACAGTGGAGATGGCTTTCTGTCACTGTGAGCCAAAAAAAGAGGTTTCATGGACAAAACACTGGCCACTCTAGTTTGGGAATTGTTCCAGGACAAATGCATTTGGATTAGAGGAAGCCTGGAAATCTTGGCTTTAAACAGAAAATTTGAATAAGACAGAGCCTGGAAAACTGGGCTTTAAATGGAAACAGGACCATGGTGAAGTTATTACCATGAACCCATAAATCTCAGTTTGGGGTTTTCAAACTACATAGCTCCACTTTGTACTAAATCCCTGTCCCAAACTGAACATCTGTTGAGAAAGAGCAATCAAGTAGGGAGATCTGGAGGATTTTTAAGACGGGGATGGCTGAGAAGAGGGAGGTGACAGACTTCTGGAGAGGATGTTTTGTTTCATGATCATTTTCGGCGGGGGGTGG